>NW_025241296.1:0-3372 GCF_018294505.1 Triticum aestivum
TTTGGAGGTTCGTAAAGCTGTTGATCAGCGATGGAGCTGCGTCGAGCTTGGGTGAAGAGGTGATATGTCTTTTTACCCTTTGGTGGCCGCTTTGGTGGTGCCGAAGGAAAAGGGCAGGCGCTGGTATTTTGCATAGGATTTTCCTACCTTTTGAGTCATGTATGGTCGGTGCTTACGTGCCTTGTAACATGATCTTTATTCTATATAAATGAAACGTGTATTACCATGAAAAAAAAGAGAACTCTTCATAAATTTTTTTGCCAGCTTATACTTTTCTTTGTGGAAAACTTCCGATGTATTCATTATCAATCATGGCAGTACAATGAACAAATGAAATAATAAAAATTATATTCAGATCGGTAGACCATCTAACGATGACTAGAAGCACTGAAGCGCGCCAAAGGCACGCCGCCATCACCACTCCTCGCTCGTAGTACACCGGAAGCCGTCGTGCTAAGGCCCTATAGGACGCACTAGGACATCAACCACCGCCAATGAACAGAAGCGTAGATCAGAAGGATCCAACCTGAAGACACACTTACATAAATGGATGAAGACTAAATCCGAGCTGATCCACTAAAGACAACCACCGAATTAATCCTGAGAGATCCGCCGGAGACACACCTCCACTCACCCTCCAACGATGCTAGACGCACCACTGGGTTGGGCCTAAGCAGGGTGAACCTTATTTATTTATTTTTAGAACGAAGATGCTTGACGCATCTGGCTTTAAATTAATAAAGCCAACAACAGGCAGCATACACAAGAGTCAAGTCTTACAACACATCAAAGCCCACAAAAGCTCTAGCGAAGCGGGGGCAGAAGTTCAGGATTACTTGCCGGAGGCAGCAAGACCAGAGCACGCAGGCTCGCATCAATGAAGCCAGAAGGACCACCCAGACCCTACGGAGGCGGCGTGGGAGCTCTCGCCAGAGTGTAGACCTGTCGAAGACGGGCGAGAGCGCGGTGCACCAGCTCAACGTCTTGGCGCCTTCCCAGCGGCGCCCACTGCTGCAAAAAGATAATACATTTGAAGATAGCATCATCCGGATGTGAGGGGAACACGCCCTCAATCGTAAGTTTGTTCCTAATGCGCCACAGTGCCCAAAGTAATGCCCCAACGCAGCTCCACACGACACGTCTAGCAGAACCAGACACTGACGACAGGAGAGCACATAGCTCAACACCTGACCTAGGATCCCAATCCCGGCCAACAGCCCCTCGGACCGCACTCCACGCAAACCGAGCCAGATGGCAATGGAAAAACACATGGTTAGCAGTTTCAGCCTTCCCACACACCGCGCACTCCCCGTTAGTCGGTCCATTGCGTTTGGCAATATTTACCGAAGTTGGGAGTTTGTCAAGGCACAATTGCCAAATGAAAATCTTGATTTTTAGAGGGAGTCCAGCCTTCCATAGCCCGGTCGCAACTTGCTCGTGTGTACCTCTAGCGAGTGCTCGATACAGGGAGTTAACCGAGAACTTGCCGGAGGCATTAAGGCGCCAAGACACCACGTCTGGGCCTTGTGAAAGGGCAGCCCCTTCCAGCAGAGTTAGCAGGTTTCCCAAACTTGCCGTCTCCGGGCCAGTGAGTTCCCACCTGAACTGCAGTACAGGGGGGACTCGGCCAAAACTTGCGCCACAAAAGAGTGCGGATCAAGCGCAATATTGTACAGCGATCTGAAACGGGACCAGAGAGGTTGGTCGCCAATCCATAGGTCCGTCCAAAAACGCGTTGAGCAACCATCCTTAACCAGTAACTTCGCCCCCATGGCGAAGACTGGTTTTAGCTCCTGGATAGAGTTCCAAAAGGGAGACCCCCGTCCAGTTTCAGCAAAGAAATTGCCCGACGGGAAGTACTTGGCTCGAAGAAGGACTACCCAAAGACCAGTTTCACCTTGAGACAACTTCCAAATCCACTTGCACATTAGTGCAATGTTCATCAGCCTGGAGTTCATCACCCCTAATCTCCCTGGGACTTTGGACGGCACACGGCCGTCCATTTGACTAGATGGTACTTCCGTTTGGGGCTGGCTCCTTCCCAGAAGAAGCGGGATCATGGCGTGTCCAGCTTGACATGCACACCCTCGGCCAGCAGAAACATCCCCATGGTGAACATAGGGAGCAAGGAGAGACTCGAGTTAGTAAGAATAAGCCGTGCACCCAACGACATAAATCTCCCTCGCCACGGGCCGACCCGGCCGGCCACCGTATTGCATAACGGGGCCCAATCCTGGATGGAAGGAGCCCGATTCCCTATCGGAAGCCCCAAGTATTGGAGTGGCAGAGATCCCAACTTACAATTAAGCAGATCTGCCACCTCCTTACTTTCGTCGGGCCCCATCCCCATGGCGACCACTTCGCACTTGTGAAAATTGATTTTTAGACCCGACATTAGTTCGAAACACAACAGAATGGCCTTGACCGAAGCAATACTATGTCTGTCAGGTTCGAACAACAGCAGCATATCGTCTGCGTACTGCAGGTGGGAAACTCCTCCCGAGACCAACTAGGAAGCAACCCCTCTGAGGTGGCCAGCCAGACGATCCCTGTCTAACATTGCAGCCAAGGCATCAGCCACAAAGTTAAATAGAAGCGGAGAAGCTGGGTCACCCTGACGCAACCCTCATTTGTTACGGAAGTATGGGCCTACTTCCCCGTTAACCGCGATAGCCGTCTGGCCCCCCGAGACCAGTTGCAGCATGCGGTGAACCCAAACGGGCGAGAAACCTCTTTCCAAGAGGACCTGTCTAAGGAAGTCCCAATTGACGCGGTCATACGCTTTTTTGAAATCTAGTTTAAGGAGAATCGCAGGCTCATGAGTATGTTTGAGTGAGTGAACAATCTCAAGCAAAGCGATAGGCCCCTCCAAAATGTGGTGCCCACGGATGAACGCGGACTAGTTCCTACTAATAATACGATGTGCCACCGGGGATAAACGCGTCGAGCAGGCTTTGGCGCAGATTTTAAAAGGGACGTCGATCAACGCTATGGGTCTAAACTGCCTAATGTTATCAGCCCCCTGCACTTTAGGGATGAGGGAGAGGATCCCGAAGTTTAATCGCGAGATGTCAACTTCTCCACGCATGAAACCATTACAGACCCCGAAAATCTGGTCCTGAAGGAGAGCCCAGAAGCGTTCAAACATGGCCACCGGCCAGCCATCCAGGCTAGGGGCCGTGTCAGACTTCATGCTATGAATGGCGGCGTCGATTTCCTGGGTGGTGAAGGCGAGGCCAAGCGCGTCATTTTCGGCCTCGGACACCCTGCCATCCAGACCCCACATGTCCGTGCGAAGGCGAGCCACTTGGGGTTCACATGTGCCCATCAATTGGATGTAGAACTGATAAACGTGCCACACTATGTCATCCT
>NW_025241297.1:0-3372 GCF_018294505.1 Triticum aestivum
TTAATGTTTGTTCAGTTCTGGACCAATTTCGAAATTTGCATATGAGGACTTACCGGATTTGTTATATGTTGTTTCCGGCCTCATTTAAACTTGCCTTGATGTGTTGTTCTTGTATGCATCATCTCTCGTCATGAGTAGCTTCATATAGCCTTGTCATGCATCATACTTGGTTGAGCATCATGCCTTGTTCATGTGTGGTGTGTTTACCTTGTTGTGTGCTTCTTCTCGATAGTTCCCGTGTCGTTGCGATCGTGAAGATTCGTTCGTCTTCGTGGCTTCATCTTCTTCATGGGCTCGTTCTTCTTCCTAGCGGCATTTCAGGCAAGATGACCGTCACCTTGGATCTCATTACTATCATTGCTATGCTAGTTGCTTCGTTCTATCGCTTTGCTGCGCTACCTATTTCACTTGCTCCTCAAGCCTCCCAAATTGCCATGAAACTCTAACCTTTGTCACCCTTCCTAGCAAACCGTTGTTTGGCTATGTTACCGCTTTGCTCAGCCCCTCTTATAGTGTTGCTAGTTGCAGGTGAAGATGAAGATTGCTCCATGTTGGATTATGTTTATGTTGGGATATCACAATATCTCTTATATTATTAATGCATTTATATACTTGGTAAAGGGTGGAAGGCTCGGCCTTATGCCTGGTGTTTTGTTCCACTCTTACCGCCCTAGTTTCCGTCATACCGGTGTTATGTTCCCGGATTTTGCGTTCCTTACACGGTTGGGTGATTTATGGGACCCCCTTGACAGTTCGCCTTGAATAAAACTCTTCCAGCAAGGCCCAACCTTGGTTTTACCATTTGCCTCACCACCACCTACTTTTCCCTTGGGAGTCGCTCTCTCGAGGGTCATCTTTATTTAGCCCCCCCCCCGGGGCCAATGCTTGTCTAAGTGTTGGTCCAAACTAGAGCCCCTTGCAGCGCCACCTCGGGGAAACTTGAGGGCTGGTTTTAGTTGTACGCAGTGCTCATCCGGTGTTGCCCTGAGACCGAGATATGTGCAGCTCCTATCAGGATGTCGGCGCATCGGGCGGCTTTGCTGGTTTTGTTTTACCATTATCGAAATGTCTTGTAACCGGGATTCCGAGACTGATCGGGTCTTCCCGGGAGAAGGAATATCCTTCGTTGACCGTGAGAGCTTATAATGGGCTAAGTCGGGACACCCCTGCAGGGTATTATCTTTCGAAAGCCATGCCCACGGTTATGTGGCAGATGGGAATTTGTTAATATCCGGTTGTAGAGAACTTGACACTTGACCTTAATAAAACGCATCAACCGCGTGTGTAGCCGTGATGGTCTCTTCTCGGCGAAGTCCGGGAAGTGAACACGGTTTCTGGGTTATGTTTGACGTAAGTAGGAGTTCAGGATCACTTCTTGATCATTGTTAGTTTCACGACCGTTCCTTTGCTTCTCTTCTCTCTCTCTTTTGCGTAAGTTAGCCGCCATACATGCTTAGTCGTTGCTGCAACCTCACCACTTATCCATTCCTTTCCCTTTAAGCTTTGCTAGTCTTGATACCCATGGTAATGGGATTGCTGAGTCCTCGTGGCTCACAGATTACTACACAACAGTTGTAGGTACAGGTTTTACGATGATCATGATGCGAGAGCGATGTCTTGTTTTGGAGTTCTTCTTCTGCTTCTTCTTCGATCAGGGGATAGGTTACAGGTCGGCAGCCTGGGCTAGCAGGGTGGATGTCGTTTGAGTTTCTATTTATGTTTCATCCGTAGTTGGATGTTGATCTTATGTATGATGTTTTGATGTATTCTTGCGGCATTTGTATGCCTTGTATGTATCCCCAAATATTATGCAATGTTGATGTAATGATATCCACCTTGCAAAAGCGTCTTCAAGATGCGCTTCTATCCTTGGTGGGACCTTCGTGTTCCTTTAGGATAGGGTCGCATCTTGGGCGTGACAGAAGACGACCGAGGACCATGTGTACAACCTGACCCATCCCGCCAGTCCGGTAAGTTTTTCATGTTCCAAGGTGTATCCTTCACCCGTACATTCAAGGAAGATGTCTAAGCTTCCTTATCTGTCTTTTCAGGGCTGGACAACAAAGGCGGAACGGATCTAGTGTCCGGCTCCACTGCCCGAAAACCCAGCTATCCCACTTCTGACGAAGATGCTGGTTCCGGCGCCCTACCAGGCGCCGGAGAAGAATGCCAAGAAGAAGGCCAAGGAGACCAGAAGTGGCCTCCGCCGTAAAGGCACTTCGGACGTGATGTCCGAAGACGCTGAAACCCACTCCTCCCCTGCCACCGAAGATGGGGAGGAGGAGGAAAGCAACTCTCCCCCCGAGGGGGGAAGGAAGAAAAGGGCGGCCTCCACAAATCTGGAGGCGGAGACGTCCAAGGGAGGGAAGAAGGTGTCTACTGCGGATAATTCCGCATTAGACACCGATAGTAGCTCTGAGTGGCGTCCCAGGCCGAAGCCCCTGGCCGAATCGTAAGTACTCAAAGGCACTTATGTACATATATATCCAGCTTCTTTACCTCACGGTATTTAACATGTCAAGCCATGCGTTGCAGTCCGGCTCACGCCCACCCCCAGCGATCCTCATCTTCGGGGGATTCGCTGGATCCAAATGTGATCGGCAGCGGGTCGCTTCTGGCGGCCTCCTCTTCCAGGGCCACGGACGACGCCGAGGTGCTGTCCCGAAGGACCTTCCCAGGCCAAGGAGAGGTACAGGAGGCCATCAGGGTGGCGCCAGAGGGTGATACCTCAGCCGCCGAACACACGGGGGAGCAAATCCCCCCGGAGACTGACGATGGGGGCCATATCCAATTCGGCCCCTCGCCAAATACTATTCCGGAGGCCCATACGGCTTCGGAATCAGGCAAGCAGCCTCCTTTGAAAGAAGGAGGTGCGCCTATCCCTCCGGCGACCTCTGTCCATCCAGAGGCACCGGATACTCTACTGGAAGCGCTGCGAGGTGCTTCCATTGTGGAGGAACATCATATCCTTATGGGTACGGTGATTGAGAGGGTGTAGTCCGCCAAGAGCAAACTGACCGAAGCCTGCGCCAGCCTTCTAACAGGCCTTGAGGTATGTGACAAAAAGAATGCCATAGTATAGACAGTAGCCCCTGAGACTCTATCCGGTGTTCGAAAAGAAAAGCCGGACAGAGGATCAAATAATGTTCGCAGAAGACTAACCATACATGTCCATGTGAATAAATAGGCATCGATGCTGGCTGCGACCTCCCATTCTGCCGAAGTCTCCAAACTGAAGCAGAGTCTGGAGCGGGCCGAGGAAGAGCTCGGCCGTGTGAAGAAACAACTAGAGGACAAGCAAGGTATGCCATGACCTATTCAGATCTAGAAAGATATGAATTATTCGTGTTGATCATGTTATCATGATATTTC
>NW_025241298.1:0-3372 GCF_018294505.1 Triticum aestivum
GACAAAATGCGAAACACATTTATTAATTGCAATATAAAGAGAATGGTTCAAATGGCAAATATCTGGTAGGCAATATAATCGGTCCTACATTGCATATTTTCGTATCAGGTCCATGCCACAAAAGATAATAAACACTCCGGATAAAAGATTGCACATAACACAATACTGGGAGATGATGCCAGGCGATATTCTCAATCAGTCTAGCAATCTTTGGAAAGAACATAATTTCATTTGTTTGTATATTTTATCAGTTCCATTATTGAAGTATAGAAGATGTATCGATATAATTTGGCCAGTACAGTATATATTAGACAGTCCTAATACAATCGGACCCCATGTTGGCGTGTTAGATTGTTTGAAGGTAGACTACTTTTTGGCAACAACGAGCATGTGCATTTCTCGCTTAAATGGAAAATTATAAATGCATTAAAATGCCTTTGCAAGCCGGGTCATCTCCCCTACGCCATGAAAAAAAGATTAGAATTGCTAATTATTATGATGATAAAGCTTTAAATAAAATTTGTCATGAGTTGGCCCAAGTATCGTCAATGCTAAAGTTGCTTCTATGCAATCTGCTATGAATGGTTACTAATAACTCAAGCATCCATTGTTTTTCTGGGTATTAAGATGTGTATGCATCTGGTCTATATGTAACACAAGGAACCGCTAGAAATATTAAGCACAGGATCTAAAACTCCAATCACACTGTCTTGCTTGAAGAGAATTCTCATCAGCCATGATCTGTGCAGATACATCATGATGTCTGCCGATATATACATCCCAACATAGGAAAAAAGTATCATTTCTCTTGGATCTAGCAAAGCACATCAAGCAAAAGCGACAAAAATAATAATTACAAGTCCTAAAACTCCAATCAGACTGTATTGCTACAAGGGAATTCTTATGAGACCCATACATGACATATGCAGATGCATATATTTTAACACAGGAAATGGAACCATTTCTATTAGATCTGGCTACCAAAGCAAACGAAGTAACACATCAAGCAATTACTAGAAGAATTAATCACGAGACCTATAACTCTAGTCATACCGAAGTGCTACAGAGGAACTCCTATGACCCACGATCTATGCAGAATTGCAGATAGATGCACTTCAAGTCTTCAGTACAGGAAAAAAGTCCTTCTCTATCAAGAAAATTCATGAAGAGATCTATCTAGAAAAGGGGTGAAAAGAAGTGATGCAAAATAGCTGGGAAAAGAACCACCGGGAAATTACCTCACCGAGCAAGTGAAGCAGCCGTGCTCGGGTTGACGAGGAAGAAGGCTGATCGCCGGCCGAGATGAGCAGAGGACGCCGGCGAGGGAGGTGGGATGAGGAAGAGAGTGGATCTGTCTCGAAACCTAGCAGCCGCAATTCCCATCTCGCGTCCGCAGCCGCAACCCTTTTTAAACCCGATTTCTATCGCCCGCGGCGAACCCTAGCGCCAGGAATTAGACGCTCGTAATAACTATCCTAATTAGGAGATGGGTCAATTCTATACGCGATCGCGAGACCTCTGTTTCCATCTCAATCTGGGTTCGCAGCGCGCGAAGAGTGTTCGTGTTCGTGGAGGAGCGCGCCCGCGAAGGGGAAATTTCGAAGGTGTGGAACGTGAGAGGTTGCTACGTGGGCCGGTCGTGTCAGTGAGAATGGTTGATGTAAAAATTCAGAGAAGCTGTCTGAATTAGTGCACTGGTTAGTCGCAACAACAAAAATCAAAAGAATCAGTGCAGACGTAAAATGCTAAGAACCAAAAAAAATTCGTCTAGGCCTGCTCCTCGACCTGTTCTGATGGAAGGGATGGGAGAGACCGGCGGCTTTCCCTCCCTGTCTCGCCGGGTGCTCTTAGGCGGGCTGAGGACCTACGCCGAGAAACCAAGTTGTGTTAGAAGCTCGTTCAGCAGGACCTCCCGGCTCAGGTCAATCGAATGACTCGCGTGGCAGCGAGGGTGGCGATGCCTAACACTAGGACTACTTGGTTGGGGCTTGTGAGCAGCGACGCGGTTCCCGGGTTGACATGATGGGTCTCGTGCGGACCATGCATGGGGGTCGTGGCTCTCTGGCCTCCCGGGTAGATCTCGGGAACGTGCGCGCCGCTCAGAGTGAGGCCTCATATTGGCGGAGGGGCAATGCCACCCCCCCCACCCCCACCCGTACACTACTCCCCTCCTTGCACTTGTCCGACATCCTGGGGCAGTTGGCGCTTCTCGAGAAGAAGAAAGTATAACAAGAAGAAATCAGGTGGTGATGGCCGGCGGGGTGGTCTGTCGGGGTTGGCGTTGATTGACAGCGCGCCCAATGTGGGTGACCCGGGTCTGGCGGTTCCGTTCACTCCCACATATCGGGAAGAGACTCGTGGGAAGTTGCAGGTAGAGCAAATGTGCTTCGGCGGCGGCAAAGTGAGCCACTTCCGCTCCGAGTGTCAGGTGCCTCCTCGCTGCCACACGGTCCATGAATTTCTCAGGATGGATGAGGGGGGTTCTACTACGTAGACATGGCCGGGGAGGTGATGTCCATCTCGGAGCACCTGCCAATTATCTTTGCGGTTCCTGACCAGGAGCCGGCCTCGGTTGAGGAGGTCACCGCCAACATCATCAAGGCAGAGTTGAGCGACTACATCTCAGAAACCTTCGTTTGGAAGGTCCGCGAGATCTCCAACGATCTTTGCAGTGGCCTTTTCCACCATGGAGCTCCTCCTCATGTACACTCGCATGTGCTAGCATGGCGAGCCGATGATGCTCCCCTTTCACCATATCATGGCCACCGTCAAGGAATCCTGCCTCGATTATGAGGCGGCCTCCTCATTATCTTTGGCTTGGTTATATATCTATGGGATGCCAGAGGAGGCCAAGCAGGACCACATCATCAAGCCAGTCTCTGAGGCTATAGGCAAGTTGATGGTGATTGATGAGGGTTGGTTTCCAGGGTGGGTCCAGTGCGCATTCAGGTCTTATGCCCGGATCCTTCTAGGCTCGACAGACACATGCTTCCATGGTTCTTCTTTGTCACGGTGGGGCGGGAGGTTGTGCTTGAGTTGGACTCAGAGGGCCCGGTGATGGAGTCAAATCTAGCAGATTTTGGGTAGGGAGTCTCGAGATAGTACCCTTGGCACGATGGTAACAGATGACACATGGATTTACCTAGTTTCGAGCTCTCTCTCGAAGAGATAGTACCCTATGTCCCGCTTTGATTGTATTGATATCGATAGGGTACAAAGTACAAGTCGATCTACCTCGAGACCATGTGTGTATGAGAGTTATCGTCTACGATCCTCATCCCTCGGCTTATATAGATACCAGAGGTGCCTAGGGTTTACATAGGTCGGTTACATCTAAGGGTAATCTTAACAATGACAACCTCTAAGTCTTGG
>NW_025241299.1:0-3372 GCF_018294505.1 Triticum aestivum
GAAATTATGGGAAGCAAATATATTTTTTATGTCGAACTCCCATTCAATATATAAAGCAGGTTTAAAACGGCCATTAAATGGTGGTATAGATACATTAACCTGATCATGTGCATTTGGATGTTTGTGCACCTCTCGTGACGGTTGTGGTACTTGCAAAGGTGGTGGCACGTCTCCCGCGATCGACGAAGCCCATGAATTGACTCTGGATCCTGTCATGATTAGTAGAACAAGAAACAAAACCCAAAAATAATGTTCCTATAACTACTAGGATGTGGTGGTAAAACGCTCACAGTAAAGCAAATATCAATGTCTTACACGTTCTTACCATGCAGCAGGCGGTGATCGGCAACCAGCGGTGTCAAGTAACTCCGAATATTGAGTAAAGCGATTGCCAGGGGAGCGTACGTATACACGGTGTAGAAATATGTGGAGCTGGGTTGGCTATATATGGTAGCAAAAGATTAGCAATAATCAATTCAAAGATGCAATGTTGAATAAATGCTCAACGACGGTACTGTGCTGGTCCTAGGATAGACCGGACTAGAGACGCGAGCCTAGAACACTAATGAGGTCACGGCGTAGCACAACTAGCATCAATGAAGGATACTAAGTAGCTCTGGACAGCAAGATATAAGTGAAGATCACAACGGCAGTAAAGATAATGATGAAAAACAACTGCCAAACAGGATATACAACAACTCTCTCTCCAATTTTCCTCTTGAAAAGTTTGAGCCAATTTTCTGATAAATTCTTTCAAAGAATGCTACTAACTCAAGCTTTCCAATGCAAAAAGAATCACTCAATTCCGAGTTGATATGAGGAGTCAAAGAATTCTAAAACTGGCCTGAAAATTGGAACAAGCTGTGTTCACGAACTTCGGAGGACAAAAAGACCTATTTAGAAGCCGATTTTGAGGTGTCAAATATTGAACTAGCTTCTGCAACTATTTAGATGCGGCTTGTCGCTATCTTCATTTTGAGTACTCACGGAGCCAAAACGGACTTCGTATGAGGAAGATACACCTATTTTACTGAACAGTGCGCAAAACAGATTCCAATCCGAATTCAGGTACGAGATTGATTCTAGATAGATCCGATTTTTTTTTTCTTCTCTCTTTTTTTTTCTCACGCTTTTTTTTTCTTTTTCTTCTCTCTCTTTTTCTTTTTTTTCCTCTCTTTTTTTTCCTCTATCTTTTTTTTCTCCCTCTTTCCAAGACAAACTAGATAAGATGCAGATTGGATCAGGCGAAGATGTGAATGACCTCAACTATGATTATGACAATGAACAGTGCGTAGCACGTGGTGAAAATTAATGGATGGGATGGTGGACAGCGGAAGGGATAATGATGCAGCGGCGGCGTGACTAATGTGAACAGAACTCGAAACTCTAAAGGAACTAGACGCTAAGACCAGCAACTGATACGATGATGCAACCGATAATTCAACTATGCAAGCAATGAATAGAAAATTGCAAAGGCTCAGACTGGCTTGGATAAAGGATGAACAGATCTAACTTTTTTTGTGTGGCTTTTTCTTGGACAATAGGTAAGAAAATAAATCTAATCTAGGAAAACTGGAAATTCTCACCGAGCAACCTGAAAACTGATACCACTTGATAGAGTCAGGGTGGGGGTGTCCCGATCTTTCGATGAGATGATAACTATCGATTTGGTGGAGACGACTTTGACGATCCGACTACAAACGTGCACGACGTTGCGCCTTAGCAATCGCTAAACCAACTCCGAGAGGTTATTGACCACGCTGGAGCACAATCAACCTGACCACGAAGGTCTATTCCTGCAAGCAGTCGAAGAACAAGCAAGAATATGATAAAAGCAATCTGAATATTGCAAATATATATGAGGTATTGATAATGGTGGGGATCCGGAAGCGGTCTTGGTCTGGTCGTTGGAGCAGGAGCCCTTGTACCCCTTCACTTTTACTCCCATTTGCACTACGACTATAAATAGGTCTCTCCCACATCCTAGCTAGGTTTAGCATTGGTTTAGCTCATATTTTGTGTGAGAGCCTTGCTCATCCACTTGGTTACTTCTCCTCGGAGCTCACGACCTCTTCGGAGAAGATCCCCCAAGCGGATTCAAGACCCCTTCAAGGGAAGACAATCAAGACCTCCTCACGGAGAAGAACGGCTACTATTGTATCTTTCCTTTGTTGATTTTGAATCTTGTGCTACCTTATGTGTTCGGTGATCTAGCCCTTGTGTGATCAGTTACTTGTCGGTTGAGTTTCTCTCGTTCCTCTCCATGTTCTTCTTCGTGTTCTTCCGCTTGTTCGTCGTATTTCCCGTAGGATCCACTCTAAACGTGAAAGATTATCCACATAGGGCCCCGCCCTACATCATATTGGTATCATGAGCCTCGTTGATCACGTTTTTTGGAGCCCCTACCCCATGTTTTCTAGCTTGATTTTGTTGTTTTCGTCCTAAATCCGAAAATTCCCCACGAAAAATAGCCCCAATTTTTTTTGAGATTTGTTGGTGAGTTGAGATTTTGTTGGATTTGGTCAATGGATTTGAGTTGCTACGTGTGGATCTCGCTTTCCCATCCCTCCCCACCCTTTTCCATCCACCAATCCGCTCGATTTCAACCTCAACATCCTCCTCCACCCCGAAATTGCGCAGTTCATCCTGTGCCCGAATTTCGCCCAGGTACCGGACGACCGGACTCTGCCGGACGTCCGACGACCGGACGATCGTAAAAACCGGACGTCCATCAAACTCTGACGAAACTGAATATTATTAGTTCGGCCACCACCACATCCCCACCTTCCACCACATCTTCCAAACCCGCATACACCAACATATTCTGCAATACCTCCTATGACAATTTTGACACGTTTTGGTCCTTGAGATTTTGAGTGTGGCTCCCGTGTCCTATTGTGTTTCGGCTATCTAGGTACGGTTCGACTTCATCATCACCACGTGATAGAGTCAGGGTGGGAGTGTCCCGATCTTTCGATGAGATGATAACTATCGATTTGGTGGAGACGACTTTGACGATCCGACTACAAACGTGCACGACGTTGCGCCTTAGCAATCGCTAAACCAATCTCCTGAGGTTACTGACGATGCTGGAAGCACGGTCAGCCTGACCACGAAGGTCTATTCCTGCAAGCAATCGAAGAACGAGCAAGAATATGATAAAGCAATCTGAATATTGCAAATATATATGAGGTATTGATAATGGTGGGGATCCGGAAGCGGTCTTGGTCTGGTCGTTGGACACAAACGAAGTACACGAAGTTGCAATGGCTAACTTTTAACTAAACAAATCCCCCAGGAAAAGCTACTAGATGGATCTACTTATATAGGAGTAAGGGGTGGCGGCCAAGGAGGTGGGAGGACGTCCCAAGG
>NW_025241300.1:0-3372 GCF_018294505.1 Triticum aestivum
GGTTTTCGGCCACGCGATCATGATCGAACGACCGAGATGATGGAAGAGGTTTGGGTGGGTTTTGGGCCAAAATGGAGGGGTGTTGGGCTGCAACACACACAAGGCCTTTTCGGTCCCTCAGTTAACCGTTGGAGTATCAAACGAAGTCCAAATGATACGAAACTTGACAGGCGGTCTACCAGTAGTAAACCAAGGCCGCTTGGCAAGTCTCGGTCCAATCCGGAAATGTTTAATCCCCACACACGAAAGAAAGGTAGAAATGACCACCGGAGGAGAACGAAGCGCCGGAATGCAAAACGGACAACGGGGAAAATGCTCGAATGCATGAGATGAACACGTATGCGAATGCAATGCACATGATGACATGATATGAGATGCATGACAACGACAACAACACACGGAGACAAAGACCCAAACCCGAGAAAATAAAATAACTTAAGGCCGGAAATGGCAAGAGTTGGATACATATAGGGAAAGTCATATTCGGGGTGTTACAACACTCCACCACTACGAAAGGATCTCGTCCCGAGATCTAGGACTGAAAGAACGCCGGGTACTCAGAACGGAGGTGATCCTCGCGTTCCCAGGTAGCTTCACGGTCGGAATGGTGTGACCACTTGACTTTGAGGAATTTGATTGACTTGTTGTGAGTCTTGCGTTCAGTCTCTTCAAGAATAGCAACTGGGTGCTCACGATAGGAGAGATATTCTTGGAGCTCA
Source organism: Triticum aestivum (assembly GCF_018294505.1). Taxonomy (NCBI): domain Eukaryota; kingdom Viridiplantae; phylum Streptophyta; class Magnoliopsida; order Poales; family Poaceae; genus Triticum; species Triticum aestivum. The sequence goes on from NW_025241300.1 coordinate 720, forward strand.
ATGTCCTCGAAGTTGACGGTGCGGTCAGGAGTCTTGAAGCACTTTGGGAGCTGAGAGACATGGAACACGTCATGAACATTTGCAAAGTTTGAAGGAAGCTCAAGTTGATAGGCGAGATCGCCTCTCTTGCTGACAATCTTGAAAGGTCCCACGTATCTAGGGGCAAGCTTCCCTTTGATACGAAGCGGTGAGTACCTTTCATTGGAGAGACGCGGAGGTAAACATGATCTCCGATCTCGAAAGCCAAATCACGGTGCTTACTATCATAGTAGCTCTTCTGACGGGATTGGGCTGCTTTGAGGTTATCTCGAATGACTTTGCACATTTCCTCTGCCTCTATGATTAAGTCATTTCCGAGAAGCTGACATTCACCGGTTTCAGACCAGTTGAGATGGGTACTGCACTTCCTGCCATACAGAATTTCAAATGGGGCCTTGCCCGAACTTGCTTGAAAACTGTTGTTGTAGGAGAATTCAGCATAAGGAAGACAATCCTCCCACTTCATGCCAAAGGAGATCACACAAGCCCTGAGCATATCTTCAAGAATCTAGTTGACACGCTCGACTTGACCGCTAGTTTGAGGATGGAAAGCTGTACTGAAGCGGATGTTGGTGCCCATGGCCTTCTGAAAAGAATCCCAAAACTTGGAGGTAAAGATGTTGCCACGGTCTGAAGAGATCACATGTGGAATACCATGCAAATAGACAATTCGAGAGGTATAGAGTTCCGCCAATTGAGCTGCAGTGATTGACTCTTTGATAGGCAGAAAGTGAGTCACTTTGGTGAGTTTGTCGATGACAACGAATATAGCATCATTGCCACGTTTGGACTTTGGAAACCCAGTCACGAAGTCCATTTCAATGTGGTCAAACTTCCATTCTGGAATGGCAAGAGGTTGGAGGAGACCCGCTGGCCTTTGGTGTTCTGCCTTCACTCTTCTGCAGACATCACACTCATTCACGAATTGAGCAATCTCGCGCTTCATTCGAGTCCACCAATAAGCCTGCTTGAGGTCCTGATACATCTTCATGCTCCCAGGGTGGATGCAGAGGAGAGAATTGTGAGCCTCGTTCATGATCACTTTACGAAGGTCACCTTTGGGCACAACAATATGATCCTTGAAGAAAAGAGTATCCTTGTCATCAAGGCGGTAGCACTTGTACTTGGGTTGACCCTTGGCAATCCCAATCTTCACCTTTTTCACCATAGCATCAAGAAGCTGGGCTTGGCGAATCTGGTCTTCCAAGGTAGGAGAGACTTGAAGGTTGGCTAGGAAACCTTGAGGAACAACTTGCAGATTAAGTTTGCGGAAAGCTTCACAAAGCTCGGGTTGATAAGGCTTGAGAATCAGACTATTGCAGTAAGCCTTCCTGCTCAATGCGTCAACAATCACATTGGCCTTGCCTGGAGTATACTCGATACTCGGATTATACTCTTGAATCATTTCGACCCATCGAGTTTGCCTGAGGTTGAGATTAGGCTGAGTGAAGATGTACTTGAGACTCTTGTGATCAGTGAAAATGTCCACTTTTCTTCCCAATAAGAGATGTCTCCAAGTCAAGAGAGCATGCACAACTGCTGCCAACTCGAGATCATGAGTGGGGTAGTTCTTCTCATTGGGCTTCAACTGGCGAGAGGTATAAGCAACAACTTTCTTCTCTTGCATCAACACTGCGCCAAGACCTTGGAGAAAGGCATCGCAAAAGACCTCGTACTGCTTGGATTCATCAGGCGGAGTCAGAACTGGAGCAGTGATCAATTTCTCTTTCAAAGTGTTAAAAGCAATGTCACACTCCGGAGACCAAACGTACTTGACATGCTTCTGGAGAAGATTTGAGAGAGGCTTCGCGATCTTAGAAAAGTTTTCAACGAATCTTCGGCAATAGCTTGCGAGACCGAGGAAGCTACGGAGTTGCTTCACATTCTGAGGAGGTTCCCAATTCACAATTGCAGACACCTTCTCAGGATTCACTGCAATGCCCTTGGCAGAGATGATATGACCAAGATAAAGAACTTCATCGAGCCAAAATTCGCACTTGGAGAACTTGGCATAGAACTTGTGTTCACTCAACTTGTCGAGTACCAAACGCAAGTGCTTGGCATGATCTTCCTTGTTCTTCGAGAAAACCAGAATGTCGTCGAGATAAACCAAAACGAAGTCATTGGTGTAGGCGTTGAAGATGAAGTTCATCATGCGAGAGAAAGTCGGAGGAGCGTTGACGAGGCCAAAAGACATGACAGTGTATTCATATGAACCATAGCTTGTCCTGAAAGCCGTCTTGGGAATATCTTGCTCACGGATTCGAATCTGATGATAACCCATACGGAGATCAAGCTTGGAGAATACTTGGGCACCTTTGAGTTGTTCGAACAGCTCGTTGATGTTGGGAAGTGGGTATTTGTTCTTGATAGTCTTCTTATTCAATGGACGGTAATCAACACAAAGTCGGTCCGTTCCATCCTTCTTCTTCACAAAAAGAACACCACAACCCCACGGAGAAGAACTAGGCCGGATGAGACCCATTCTCTCTTGAATATCGAGTTGCTTCTTCAGCTCCTTCAGCTCTTCAGGTCCGAGCTTGTAAGGACGCTTGCACACTGGTTTCGTGCCAGGCTCAAGATCGATGACGAATTCAACTGGACGGTGCGGAGG
>NW_025241301.1:0-3371 GCF_018294505.1 Triticum aestivum
CAAGCAACTAAGCTTGGGGATGCCCCGGAAGGCATCCCCTCTTTCGTCTTCAACATTATCGGTAATCTCATTTGGAGCTATGTATTCATTCATCACATGATATGAGTTTTACTTGGAGCTTAATTTAATTTTGTTAGGATTTGCTTTCTGTTATTTAGAACAATGTTTTGCATCTTTTATTTCAATAAAAGTGGCATTGATAGCCTTTACTATGCCTATGTTACAAGTATACATGTTGCTGTTTGAAAACAGAAAGTTTACCGCTGTTGCAATAATTTCCTAGAAAAGTTAGACTGTGATAAAATGTTGAAACCTTTTGAATATTAAGATCTGATAAATTTACTACAGTGGGAATTTTCTTTCATAATTTTTGGAGCTAGGGAAGTATGGATGTTGCAGCATTCTTTATAGACTATCCTGTTTAGGCAGATTGTTGTTATGTCTGCATTGTTTGCATATGTTTGCTTCTTTAAAGATTCTATTTGAGGATAGGACTATCAAATATGCAGAGGAATTTAGTATGCAATGTTGAATAGTAATTTTAGTGATTTGCTACAGTAGAGTATGATAAGGTTTTTGCAATGGTTTATACTAACTTATCTCACGAGTCCTTGTTGAGTTTTGTGTGGATGAAGCTTTTGAGATTTAGGGAGACCGTGATATGAGAGGAATTAAGGAGACACAAAAGCTCAAGCTTGGGGATGACCAAGGCATCCCAAGATAATATTTCAATAAGTCTCAACCATATAAGCTTGGGGATGCCCCGGTTGGCATCCCACCTTTCTTCTTCAACAACTATCGGTTAGTTTCGGTTGATTCTAAGTTTTTGCTTCTTCACATAATGTTTGCCATTCTTAGAATGTCATTTTATTTTGCTTTGCTTGCGGTTTGAATAAAATACCAAGATCTGAAATTATTAAATGTTAGAGAGTCTCCACATAGTTGCATAATTATTCGACTACTCATTGATCTTCACTTATATCTTTCGGAGTAGTTTGTCGTTTGCTCTAGTGCTTCACTTATATCTTTTAGAGCATGGTGGTAGTTTTATTTTGAAGAAATATATGAACCCTCATGCTTCACTCAGATTATTTTGAGAGTCTTAAATAGCATGGTAATTTTCTTAAAATCCTAATATGCTAGGTATACAAGATTAGTAAAAACTTTCTTATGAGTGTGTTGAATACTAAGAGAAGTTTGATGCTTGATGATTGTTTTGAGATATGGAGGTAATAATATCAAAGTCGTGCTAGTTGAGTAGTTGTGAAATTGAGAAATGTTTGTGTTGAAGTTTGCAAGTCCCGTAGCATGCACGTATGGTAAACATTGTGTAACAAATTTGAAACATGAGGTGTTATTTGATTGTCCTCCTTATGAGTGGCGGTCGGGGACGAGCAATGGTCTTTTCCTACCAATCTATCCCCCTAGGAGCATGCGCGTAGTGCCGAGGTTTTTGATGACTTGTAGATTTTTGCAATAAGTATGTGAGTTCTTTATGACTAATGTTGAGTCCATGGATTATACACACGCTCACCCTTCCATCCTTGCTAGCCTCTTCGGTACCGTGCATTGCCCTTTCTCACATTGAGAGTTGGCGCAAACTTCGCCGGTGCATCCAAACCCCGTGATATGATACGCTCTTTCACACATAAACCTCCTTATATCTTCCTCAAAACAGCCACCATACCTACCTATTATGGCATTTCCATAGCCATTCCGAGATATATTGCCATCCAACTTTCCATCATTCCGTTCATCATGACACATTCATCATTGTCATATTGCTTAGCATGATCATGTAGTCGACATAGTATTTGTGGCAAAGCCACCGTTCACAATTCTTTCATACATGTCACTCTTGGTTCATTGCATATCCCGGTACACCGCCTGAGGCATTCATATAGAGTCATCTTTGTTCTAGTATCGAGTTGTAATCATTGAGTTGTAAATAAATAGAAGTGTGATGATCATCATTGTTAGAGCATTGTCCCAAGTGAGGAATAAAAAAAGAGAAGGCCCAAAAAAGAGAAAGGCCATAAAAAAGAAAAGGCCCAAAAAATGAGAGAAAAAGAGAGAAGGGACAATGTTACTATCCTTTTACCACAGTTGTGCTTCAAAGCAGCACCATGATCTTCATGATAGAGAATCTCATATGTTGTCACTTTAATATACTAGTGGGAATTTTACATTATAGAACTTGGCTTGTATATTCCAATGATGGGCTTCCTCAAAATGCCCTAGGTCTTCGTGAGCAAGCAAGTTGGATGCACACCCACTTAGTTTATTTTGTTGAGCTTTCATATATTTATAGCTCCAGTGCATCCGTTGCATAGCAATCCCTACTCCTTGCATTAACATCAATGGTGGGCATCTCCATAGCCCATTGATTAGCCACGTTGATGTGAGACTTTCTCCTTTTTGTCTTCTCCACATAACCCCCCTCATTATATTCTATTCCACCCATAGTGCTATATCCATGGCTCGCGCTCATGTATTGCATGAAAGTCTATGAGTTTGAGATTACTAAAGTATGAAACCATTGCTTGGCTTGTCATTGGGGTTGTGCATGATGAGAGAATTCTTGTGTGACGAAAATGAAACATGACTAAACTATATGATTTTGTAGGGATGAACTTTCTTTGTCCATGTTATTTTGAGAAGACATAATTGCTTAGTTAGTATGCTTGAAGATATGTCAATATGAACTTTTTTCTTGAATCTTTCAGATCTGAATATTCATACCACAATTAAGAAGAATTACCTTGAAATTATGCCAAGTAGCACTCCGCATCAAAAATTCTGTTTTTATCATTTACCTACTCGAGGACGAGCAGGAATTAAGCTTGGGGATGCTTGATACGTCTCCAACGTATCTATAATTTTTTATTGCTCCATGCTATGTTATCTACTGTTTTGGGCAATATTGAACTTTATTATCCACTTTTATATTATTTTTGGGACTAACCTATTATTGCTCCATGCTATGTTATGTACTGTTTTGGGCAATATTGGGCCCAGCCTAGAATTGCTGTTTTTGCCTATTTCAGTGTTTCGAAGAAAAGGAATATCAAACGGAGTCGAAACGGAGTCGAAACGGAACGAAATCAACTGGAGAAGTTATTTTTGGAAGGAAAGCTACCAGATGGACTTGGACCCCACGTCAGGAGCCAAGGGAGGTGCTCACGAGGGTGGGGGCGCCCCCCCTAGGGCGTGCCCCCCTGCCTCGTGGGGCCCCCGAAGCTCCACCGATGTACTTCCTACACCCATATATACTCACGTACCCTAAAACTTCCAGAACAGAGCACGATAGATCGGGAGTTCTGCCGCCAGAAGCCTCCGCAGCCACCGAAAACCAATCTAGACCCGTTCCG
>NW_025241302.1:0-3371 GCF_018294505.1 Triticum aestivum
CATGGCGCTCGTGAAAATCTTGTCGCGATCCGAGAGATGGAGTGAGGGACGCCGTGCAGCTTGATGACGTGCTCCCAGAATGATCGGGCGACTTGCGCAGCGGTGAAGGGGTGGTGTAGTGGGATGAAGTGCGCGTACTTGGTCAGACGATCGACGACGACCATGATGGCATCAGACCCCTCTGATTTGGGCAGCCCCTCGACAAAATCCATGGTCAGATCGTGCCAAGGTTCCGTTGGAATTGGTAGGGGTTGCAGCTTGCCTGCGGGGTGCGGGTGCTCGTGCTTGGCATGCTGACAGATGGCACACTGACGGACAAAATCCTCCACGGCGCGCTTCAGTCCAGGCCACGCGAACAGTTTCCGGACGCGATGGTACGTCGCCGTTCACCAGAGTGGCCCCCAATAGCGCTGTGATGCAGCGCGGCGATCAGCTTGGTCTGCAGCGCCGAACTGGCTCCAATCCACAAACGCCCGCGCTGCCTGATCACGCCATTCTGAAGCGTGCACCCTTGATCATCCGTGGTGGTGACTGCCAACTTGGCCAGGAGTTCTTGTGATTCAGGGTCCGTCTCATAGGAGTTCGCGACTTCTTGTAACCACTGTGGCTGACAGACTGATAGTGCATCTAGTGTCAACAGATGGGCCACCCTGGATAGAGCGTCAGCGGCACCATTGTCAACGCCTTTCTTGTACTGAAAGGTGAACTGCAGGCCCATCATTTTGGACATGGCCTTGCGTGCAGCTCAGTCACCAGCTGTTGATCCCCGAGCATGCAGAGGCTCTTGTGATCGGTGAGGATTTCAAACGGAGCCCGCTGCAGGTAAGGTCTCCACTCGTCAATGGCCTTCATAACGGCCAAGAACTCCTTTTCATACGTGGACAACTTCTGGTTCTTGATCCCCAAAGCCTTGCTGAGATAGGCAACAGGGTGGTCGTCCTGGGTGAGCACCGCCCCCACTCCCGTGTCGCACGCGTCAGTCTCAATGGCAAAAGGGCGAGAGAAATCTGGAAGCGCTAGCACTGGTGTGCTCACCATCGCTTGTTTCAGCATGTCGAACGCCTGCTGGGCCTTGTCGCTCCACTCGAATCCTTTCTTGGTCAGGAGCTGGGTGAGCGGCTTCGCGATGATGCCATAATGTTAGGCGAACTTGCGGTAGTAGCCGGTGAGGCCAAGAAAACCACGCAATTCAGTTAGTGTAGAGGGCACCGGCCACGCCTGCATTGCGCTCGTCTTGCTTGTGTCCGTGGCGACACCGGCCTGTGAAATGATGTGGCCCAGGTACTCGATGCTTTCCTGGGCGAAAGAACACTTGGAAGCCTTGGCGAACAGTTGATGTTCGCGTAGCAGTTCAAGTGTGAGGCGCAAGTGTTGTTCATGTTCCTGTAGATCAAAGCTGAAGACCAATATGTCATCAAGGAAAATGATGATGAACTTACGGACATAGCGGCCGAATATGCTGTTCATTAGGCACTGGAAGGTTGCCGGTGCATTGCAAAGGCCAAACGGCATCACCCTGAAGTGATAGTGCCCGTGGTGGGTTTTAAATGCAGTTTTTGCTTCATCCTCCTCACGCATGCGGATCTGATGGTACCCTGCGCGGAGGTCGATCTTGGAGAAATATTTTGCTCCCGCAAGCTCATCCAGAAGCTCATCCACAATGGGCAGTGGGAATTTGTTCTTCACCGTAGCAGAATTTAGTCGACGAAAGTCAACACAGAAACGCCAGCTCCCATCCTTTTTCTTCACAAGCAGAACCGGTGCGGCATATGGACTCATGCTGTGTACAATGACACCTGATTGCAACATCTCTTGCACTTGCTGCTCGATCTCATCTTTCTGTGTTGGCGAGTAGAGGTATGGTTTGGTGTTGATGGGGGCAGTGCCTGGCTCCAGGTGTATGCCGTGATCATACTGACGATGAGGAGGCAGGGCCTTGGGTTCAGCAAACACGTCTTGATATTCAGAGAGCACTTTCTGAATCCTAGGAGGTACCGGCTCTGTATTCCTTTTATCTGATGGCTCAATTGTGACCAGTACTGCTGTCCATATGTCATTGGCGACTTCCATTCGGTGAAGTTCATAAGCATCCAATCCGGCCGTGTGGGAGAGGTTGGTGGTGCGGACCCCTTGCAGTTGCACTGTCTTGCCCTCTGTTTCAAACGATATGCGCTTCAGTTTCCAGTGACAGTTCATCAGGCTGTGGTCAGAGAGCCAATCCATGCCCAAAACTGCGTCATACGCACTCAGCTGTAATACCCTCAGATCGGTGTGGAATGTGTGTCCTGGCACTTGCCATGCCAATTGCTTCACCACCTTGTTACAGTGCAGGCGTTGTCCATTTGTTACCCGAATAGAGACAGGCGGCAGTGCTTGGGTGTCGACCGCAATGCGCTGAATGAACGCCTCGCTGACGAAGCTATGAGAACTGCCCGAGTCCACCAGAAGCAGCATCACTTGATCCCCCACTTGTGCTCGAAGGCGAACGGTGGATGGTGCGTCTTCGCCAGAAATCGCGTGCTGCGATAAGGTACAGCATTCCGGCTCAGGCAGGGCCGGCTCATCAAGCAATTGCAACGCGTGCACGGTGTCATCCGAGAGGATCTCGCTGAAATCACCCACTTCAATCATCAGTATTTGTCCCATGCGCTTGCACTGATGTTCGCGGGAGTACTTGTCGCCACAGCGAAAACAGAGCCCGTTGGCTCGCCTGAATTCGTGCAGCTGTCGCTCGCGTGCATACTCGTCGCCGCCCGGTCGTGCGGCAGGCGCTGCACGCGCTTGGTTGTGGCTGGGTGTTGCTGGAGGTGGCCTGCCCACTGGAACAATGCGCGGCCGTTGCAGCCGTTGCTTCTCCAAATCTTCTTCCTAGATCCTTGCGAAAACAGCTGCGCGTGTGATGCTTGTTGGGCCTGCAAATGGACGCCCAGTCGTAGTTCATCTTTCAGACCGAGAAGGAACTGGGAGATGAAGAATTGTGTGCTCAAGGTTGGATCCAGAGACAATAGGTGGTACATGGAGATCTCGAATTGCTGGCGATACTCTTGCACACCCCCAGTCTGCCGCAATTTGCACTAGCTGATGCATCTGAGCTTCAAATTCTTCTGGTCCGAACTCTGCTTCCACTGCTGTTCTGAAGGCTGGCCACGACAGAGCAGGGTGCGTCTGTCTGTACGCCTGAAGCCACATGGCTGCGAGCCCATCCATGTACAGGCCGGCGGTGGCAACCCAACTGTGCCGCGGCACCCGGTAGAGCTCAAAGTAAGAGAGACACCGCTCCAGCCAGATGCGCAGCGCGGCGCCGTCGAAGCGGGGAAATCGTGCTTGGGCGGCTTGGTGTAGTGCTCGGCGCCCCGCTCGTATGCCGTAGG
>NW_025241303.1:0-3371 GCF_018294505.1 Triticum aestivum
AAGAAGGCGGGATATTCAAGTCGAAGACGATCCTCCCTTTCCCAAGTTGCTTCATCCTCAGAATGGTGCGACCATTGAACCTTGAGAAACTTGATATTATGACGTCGCGTGGTACGTTCGGCTTGATCGAGGATACGAATGGGGTACTCTCGATATGTAAGATTATCTTGGAGATCAAGCGTTTCGTGGTCCACTTCACGGATAGGATCCGAGAAGCAACGCCTGAGTTGAGAGACGTGGAAGACATCGTGAACTCTGGAGAGGTGCGGAGGTAGTTCCAACTGGTAGGCAACTTCTCCTCGTTTGGCAAGAATGCGAAAAGGTCCAATGTAACGAGGAGCCAATTTGCCTTTGATACCGAAACGATGGGTTCCCTTCAGAGGGGTGACCCGAAGATAAGCCTTCTCGTCAACCTCGAAAGTCATAGCCTTATGTTTTCGGTCATATTGACCCTTTTGACGAGATTGGGCTGTTTTCAACTTTTCACGAACGATACGAACTTGTTCTTCTGCTTCCTGAATCATATCCGGGCCAAAGAATTGTCTTTCCCCGGTCTCTGACCAGTTAAGGGGTGTTCGACATCATCGTCCATAGAGAACTTCAAAAGGGGCTTTACTCAAGCTAGATTGATAGCTGTTGTTGTAAGCGAATTCGGCAAATGGAAGGCACTTCTCCCAGTCCATTCCGAACGAGATAACAGAGGCTCGAAGCATGTCTTCTAGAATTTGGTTGACGCGTTCCACTTGACCACTTGACTGAGGGTGGAAAGCGGTGCTAAAGGAGAGACGGGTTCCCATAGCATTTTGGAAACTTTCCCAAAATCGAGAGGTGAAAAGACTTCCTCGATCCGAATTGATTTCCAAAGGGACACCATGGAGAGACACTATTCGGGAGATGTATAAGTCTGCCAGCTGACTAGCGGTTATACTCTCACGAACAGGTAAGAAATGAGCTACTTTGGAAAGACGATCGACCACGACGAAAATAGCATTATTCCCTCTTTTGGTCCTGGGAAAACTGGTAATGAAATCCATACCAATTTTATCCCATTTCCATTCAGGAATAGCTAAGGGTTGAAGGGTGCCAGCAGGCCGTTGATGCTCTGCTTTTACACGACGGCAGACGTCGCAATTGGCAATATACTGAGCAATTTCTCTCTTCATCCTAGTCCACCAGAACCTCTGGCGTAGGTCCTGATACATCTTAGTACTACCGGGATGAATGGTGAGAGGAGATTCATGGGCCTCCTTAAGGATCAACTGCCGCAGATGCTGGTTCTTGGGAACCACTAGACGATTCTCAAAGTACACAACACCATGATCATTTGTGGAGAAACAACTAGCACCTCCGCTAGCAATGTTCTCTCTGATTTTAGATATTCCCTTATCTCGCTTTTGGGCAGCGATGATTTGATCCGTAAGAGTAGGTTTTGCTACCAAGGTGGAAAGATAACCTTGAGGAACAATGTGAAGGTTAAGCTTCCGAAATTCCTCATGGAGAAGCGGTTGACTTTGTTGTAACATCAGGTTGTTACAATAAGATTTACGACTTAGCGCATCAGCCATGACGTTGGCTTTCCCTGGGGTATAGGTTATTCCTAAGTCGAAGTCTGTGATCAATTCAACCCAACGTCTCTGCCTGAGATTCAAATCCGGTTGGGTGAAGATGTACTTCAGGCTTTGGTGATCAGTGAATATTTCGCAACGATTACCGAGGAGGTAATGTCGCCAGGTCTTAAGTGCATAGACTACGGCTGCAAGCTCTAGATCATGGGTAGGATAGTTCTCCTCATGTGGGTGCAATTGCCGTGAAGCGTAAGCAATTACGTGTCGATCCTGCATGAGAATGCAACCTAGTCCTTGTCGCGAGGCGTCGCAGTAGATAACAAAGTCCTTGGAGAAGTCTGGCGGTACCAGCACAGGAGCAGAAGTCAGGCGTCTTTTCAGTTCCTGAAAACTGTGCTCACATTGTGGAGTCCATTCGAACTTCTTATCTTTCTTGAGGAGTTCGGTTAGGGGTTTAGCAACTTTGGAGAAGTTCTCGACAAAGCGACGGCAATAGCTCGCTAAGCCTAGAAAACTCTGAACTTGCTTGACCGATTCGGGTGGAGTCCAATCAAGGACGGCTTGAACTCGCTCAGGGTTAACAGCAATACCTTTACCAGATATTACATGGCCCAGATAGGTCACTTTTGGCAACCAGAATTCACATTTTGAAAATTTGGCATAAAGGCGATGCTCACGAAGTTTCTGCAACACTAGTCTTAGATGTTCGGCATGTTCTTCCTCGTTCTTGGAGTAGATGAGTATATCATCGAGATAAACTACGACGAATTTATCCAAATACTCCATGAAGATTGAGTTCATTAACCGAGAAAAGGTGGCTGGAGCGTTGGTTAAACCGAAGGACATGACGGTGTACTCGTATTGGCCATAACGAGTAACAAAGGCCGTTTTAGGAATGTCCCCGTTTCTGATTTTGATTTGATGGTATCCCAACCTCAAATCCATCTTGGAAAAGACTGAGGATCCAGCGAGCTGATCATACAGGTCGTTGATCCTGGGAAGTGGATATTTGTTCTTGATTGTGACCAAATTGACAGGTCGGTAATCTACAACCATCCGGTCTGTACCATCCTTCTTCTTGACGAATAGGACGGGGCAAGCCCACGGAGATGAGCTAGGTCGGATGAAACCCCTTTTCAAGGATTCATCGAGTTGTTTCTTAAGCTCGGCTAATTCTAGAGGTGCCATTTTGTAAGGTCTTCTAGCAATCGGAACGGTTCCGGGGATGAGGTCTATTACAAACTCAACATCCCTGTCAGGTGGAACACCTGGCAATTCCTCTGGAAAGACATCCGGAAAGTCACGGACTACCGGAACGTCCTCAAGGTCTGGCAAAGGGTTGGCGTTAAGAGAATATAGTTGTCGCTTGGCTATTCGAGTCAAAACATTGACTATCTTCCCCGAAGGATGGGTGAGTTGAACAGTCCTAGAGAAGCAATCAATTTGGGCATGATGAGCTGACATCCAGTCCATACCCAAAATGATATTAATATCTGAAGATTTAAGGGCTATCAAAGATGCAAGGAAGACAAGTCTATCGACTTGGATTTCATTCCTATAACTTACCCTAGAGGTCTGCCATCTAGACCCAGGGGTAGAGATTTCCATAGTGGACGGCAGATCACAGAATGCAACGTTATGCAAACGAGCATAATTTTCAGATATAAAGGAATGAGAGGCTCCTGTATCGAAAAGAACAGATGCCGGGTGGCAATTAACAAGAAGCGTACCGAGAACGACGTTGGGATCTTCTTGAGCTTCTTCGGCAGAGACACAGTTGACATGGCCACGTGAAGCGGTGACCGG
>NW_025241304.1:0-3370 GCF_018294505.1 Triticum aestivum
CAAGCAACTAAGCTTGGGGATGCCCCGGAAGGCATCCCCTCTTTCGTCTTCAACATTATCGGTAATCTCATTTGGAGCTATGTATTCATTCATCACATGATATGAGTTTTACTTGGAGCTTAATTTAATTTTGTTAGGATTTGCTTTCTGTTATTTAGAACAATGTTTTGCATCTTTTATTTCAATAAAAGTGGCATTGATAGCCTTTACTATGCCTATGTTACAAGTATACATGTTGCTGTTTGAAAACAGAAAGTTTACCGCTGTTGCAATAATTTCCTAGAAAAGTTAGACTGTGATAAAATGTTGAAACCTTTTGAATATTAAGATCTGATAAATTTACTACAGTGGGAATTTTCTTTCATAATTTTTGGAGCTAGGGAAGTATGGATGTTGCAGCATTCTTTATAGACTATCCTGTTTAGGCAGATTGTTGTTATGTCTGCATTGTTTGCATATGTTTGCTTCTTTAAAGATTCTATTTGAGGATAGGACTATCAAATATGCAGAGGAATTTAGTATGCAATGTTGAATAGTAATTTTAGTGATTTGCTACAGTAGAGTATGATAAGGTTTTTGCAATGGTTTATACTAACTTATCTCACGAGTCCTTGTTGAGTTTTGTGTGGATGAAGCTTTTGAGATTTAGGGAGACCGTGATATGAGAGGAATTAAGGAGACACAAAAGCTCAAGCTTGGGGATGACCAAGGCATCCCAAGATAATATTTCAATAAGTCTCAACCATATAAGCTTGGGGATGCCCCGGTTGGCATCCCACCTTTCTTCTTCAACAACTATCGGTTAGTTTCGGTTGATTCTAAGTTTTTGCTTCTTCACATAATGTTTGCCATTCTTAGAATGTCATTTTATTTTGCTTTGCTTGCGGTTTGAATAAAATACCAAGATCTGAAATTATTAAATGTTAGAGAGTCTCCACATAGTTGCATAATTATTCGACTACTCATTGATCTTCACTTATATCTTTCGGAGTAGTTTGTCGTTTGCTCTAGTGCTTCACTTATATCTTTTAGAGCATGGTGGTAGTTTTATTTTGAAGAAATATATGAACCCTCATGCTTCACTCAGATTATTTTGAGAGTCTTAAATAGCATGGTAATTTTCTTAAAATCCTAATATGCTAGGTATACAAGATTAGTAAAAACTTTCTTATGAGTGTGTTGAATACTAAGAGAAGTTTGATGCTTGATGATTGTTTTGAGATATGGAGGTAATAATATCAAAGTCGTGCTAGTTGAGTAGTTGTGAAATTGAGAAATGTTTGTGTTGAAGTTTGCAAGTCCCGTAGCATGCACGTATGGTAAACATTGTGTAACAAATTTGAAACATGAGGTGTTATTTGATTGTCCTCCTTATGAGTGGCGGTCGGGGACGAGCAATGGTCTTTTCCTACCAATCTATCCCCCTAGGAGCATGCGCGTAGTGCCGAGGTTTTTGATGACTTGTAGATTTTTGCAATAAGTATGTGAGTTCTTTATGACTAATGTTGAGTCCATGGATTATACACACGCTCACCCTTCCATCCTTGCTAGCCTCTTCGGTACCGTGCATTGCCCTTTCTCACATTGAGAGTTGGCGCAAACTTCGCCGGTGCATCCAAACCCCGTGATATGATACGCTCTTTCACACATAAACCTCCTTATATCTTCCTCAAAACAGCCACCATACCTACCTATTATGGCATTTCCATAGCCATTCCGAGATATATTGCCATCCAACTTTCCATCATTCCGTTCATCATGACACATTCATCATTGTCATATTGCTTAGCATGATCATGTAGTCGACATAGTATTTGTGGCAAAGCCACCGTTCACAATTCTTTCATACATGTCACTCTTGGTTCATTGCATATCCCGGTACACCGCCTGAGGCATTCATATAGAGTCATCTTTGTTCTAGTATCGAGTTGTAATCATTGAGTTGTAAATAAATAGAAGTGTGATGATCATCATTGTTAGAGCATTGTCCCAAGTGAGGAATAAAAAAAGAGAAGGCCCAAAAAAGAGAAAGGCCATAAAAAAGAAAAGGCCCAAAAATGAGAGAAAAAGAGAGAAGGGACAATGTTACTATCCTTTTACCACACTTGTGCTTCAAAGCAGCACCATGATCTTCATGATAGAGAATCTCATATGTTGTCACTTTAATATACTAGTGGGAATTTTACATTATAGAACTTGGCTTGTATATTCCAATGATGGGCTTCCTCAAAATGCCCTAGGTCTTCGTGAGCAAGCAAGTTGGATGCACACCCACTTAGTTTATTTTGTTGAGCTTTCATATATTTATAGCTCCAGTGCATCCGTTGCATAGCAATCCCTACTCCTTGCATTAACATCAATGGTGGGCATCTCCATAGCCCATTGATTAGCCACGTTGATGTGAGACTTTCTCCTTTTTGTCTTCTCCACATAACCCCCCTCATTATATTCTATTCCACCCATAGTGCTATATCCATGGCTCGCGCTCATGTATTGCATGAAAGTCTATGAGTTTGAGATTACTAAAGTATGAAACCATTGCTTGGCTTGTCATTGGGGTTGTGCATGATGAGAGAATTCTTGTGTGACGAAAATGAAACATGACTAAACTATATGATTTTGTAGGGATGAACTTTCTTTGTCCATGTTATTTTGAGAAGACATAATTGCTTAGTTAGTATGCTTGAAGATATGTCAATATGAACTTTTTTCTTGAATCTTTCAGATCTGAATATTCATACCACAATTAAGAAGAATTACCTTGAAATTATGCCAAGTAGCACTCCGCATCAAAAATTCTGTTTTTATCATTTACCTACTCGAGGACGAGCAGGAATTAAGCTTGGGGATGCTTGATACGTCTCCAACGTATCTATAATTTTTTATTGCTCCATGCTATGTTATCTACTGTTTTGGGCAATATTGAACTTTATTATCCACTTTTATATTATTTTTGGGACTAACCTATTATTGCTCCATGCTATGTTATGTACTGTTTTGGGCAATATTGGGCCCAGCCTAGAATTGCTGTTTTTGCCTATTTCAGTGTTTCGAAGAAAAGGAATATCAAACGGAGTCGAAACGGAGTCGAAACGGAACGAAATCAACTGGAGAAGTTATTTTTGGAAGGAAAGCTACCAGATGGACTTGGACCCCACGTCAGGAGCCAAGGGAGGTGCTCACGAGGGTGGGGGCGCCCCCCCTAGGGCGTGCCCCCCTGCCTCGTGGGGCCCCCGAAGCTCCACCGATGTACTTCCTACACCCATATATACTCACGTACCCTAAAACTTCCAGAACAGAGCACGATAGATCGGGAGTTCTGCCGCCAGAAGCCTCCGCAGCCACCGAAAACCAATCTAGACCCGTTCCG
>NW_025241305.1:0-3370 GCF_018294505.1 Triticum aestivum
GGGGGGCATGAAGTGGGGAAAGTGAGTGTGTAGGTGTGGATGTCCAAAAATATCTAGCTGGTCCCAAGTTACTAATGGCGCACCACATAGCCATGCGCCATTAGTAACCCAACATACTAATGGCGCACCACACAGACATGCGCCATTAGTAGTTTTGCAAAAAAGTAAAGAAAATATTTTTTATACTAATGGCGCACCATGGCACAGTGCGCCATTACTAGTTTAAACTAGTAATGGCGCACTATGCAACGGTGCGCCATTAGTAGTTTTGCAAAAAAGTAAAAAAAATACAGTAGTGGCGCACTCTATGGCTGGTGCGCCATTAGTAGTTCTAACTACTAATGGCGCACTCTGCCCGGATGCGCCATTAGTATGTTTGAAAAAATGAAAAAAAACATTTTGTTACTAGTGGCGCACCGTGTGCCTGGTGCGCCATTAGTGTCTTCCACACTAATGGCGCATCTCCACATGGTGCGCCATTAGTATATAGTAGTGGCGCACCACTTCTCTGGTGCGCCATTAGTGTCAATTTCATCTTTAGCCCTTGTCCTAGTAGTGTTGCCGGTAACAAGATTGAACGAGGTATGAAGATACCAACAATCGAATCTCGGGAAAGTAACATACCGATGGACAAAAGAAATTACGTATGTTGTCATAATGGTTCGACCGATAAAGATCTTCGTAGAATATGTAGGAACTAATATGAGCATCCAGGTTCCGCTATTGGTTATCTACGGGAGGGGTATCTCGGTCATGTCTACATAGTTCTCGAACCCGTAGGGTCTGCACGCTTAACATTCGATGACGATATTGTATTATATGAGTTATGTGATTTCGTGACGGAATATTGTTCCGAGTCCCGGATGAGATCACGGACATGACGAGGAGTATCGAAATGGTCGAGAGGTAATGATTGATATATAGGACAATAGTATTCGGACACCGGATGTGTTCCGGAATGTATCGGGTATTTATTAGAGTACCGTGGGGTTACCGGAAACCCCGGGGGAGGTATATGGGCCATATGGGCCATAAGAGGAGAGCACACCATCCCACAAGGGGTGGTGCCCCCCTTGGCATGTGGCCGAATTGGATAAGGAATAAGGGGGGTTCGTCCCTGTCACGCCCAATATGCGATCCTATCCGAGAGGAACTCGAAGGTCCCACCAAGGATAGAGCCGCATAATGAAATGCTTTTGCAAGCTGGATATCATTGCATCGTACCATTACACAATAGTTGGGGATATATACAAAGGGCATACAAATGCCACAAGAGTCAATCAAACATCATACATGAGAACAACATCCGACTACGGATGAAACACGCACAGAAACTCAAACGGCATCCACCCTGCTAGCCCAGGCTGCCGACCAGGAACCTATCCCCTGAACAACGAAGAAGCAGAAGAAGAACTCCCAAACAAGAAAACATCGCTCTCACGTTGGACAATCGCATTACCTGTACCTACAACTGTTTTTGTAGTAATCTGTGAGCCACGAGGACTCAGCAATCCATTACCATGGGTATCAAGACTAGCAAAGCTTAATGGGTATGGAATGGATAAGTGGTGAGATTGCAGCAAGCGACTAAGCATTGTATGGTGCCTAACTTACAAGTACAAGAATAAGATGAGAAACCACGCAAATCGTCGCAAACTAGTAATGATCAAGAAGTGATCCTGAACTACTTATGTTCAAACATAACCCCACCATGTTCTCTTCTCGACTCACTCGAAAAGAGACCGTCACGGTTACACACGCGGTTGGTGTATTTTATTTCGGGTCTGGTGTCAAGTTCTCTACAACTGGATATTAAAAATTCCCATCTTCCACATAACCGCGGACATGGATCTCAAAAGTTTAAACCCTGTAGGGCTGTCCCAACTTAGCCCATGACAGGCTCACGATCCGCGGAGATAATCCTCCATCTCGGGACCCTCCGATCAGACTCGGAATCCCGGTGCACAAGACATTTCGACAATGGTAAAACTAATCCAGCAAGACCTCCCGGTGCTCCGACACCCTAATAGTAGCCGCGCGTATCTCGTCTTAGGCCACGTTCGGATGAGCAGTACGTACGGCAACCGAAAACCCTGGGTGAATGGGTGCACAAGTGGCTCTATTTGGGACCAACACCATCAGCACTGGCCCCCTCTTTATGTGGAATAAAGAATCCTCGGGTTCATGACGCCCTATGAGTTAATTATTTAATTCATTATTATTATGTTGGCAAAAGTTAAAACCAATGTTGGGCCTTGCTGGAAGAGTTTTAATCAAAGCGAAATGTCAAGAGGGTCCCATAAACCCTCACCATGTTAGGGACGCAAAATCAAGGAACATAACATCGGTACGACGGAAACTAGGGCAGCAAGGGTGGAACAAAACACCAGGAAAAAGGCCGATCCTTCCACCCTTTACCAAGTGTATAGATGCATTAATTAAATAAGAGATATTGTGATATCGCAAGATATCCATGTCCCTATTGGGGAACGTAGTATTTCAAAAAAAATCCTAAGATCACGCAAGATCTATCTAGCAGAAGTGCTACCTCTTGAGCATGCGTTGGTTTTCCCTTGAAGAGGAAAGGGTGATGCAACAAAGTAGCATAAGTATTTCCCTCAGTTTTTGAGAACCAAGGCATCAATCCAGTAGGAGACTACACCCAAGTCGCCTAGTACCTGCACAAATAATCAAGAACCTTGCAACCAACGCGATAAAGAGGTTGTCAATCCCTTCATGGCCACTTGCAAAAGTGGGATCTTATAAAGATAATAAGATAAATATTTTTGGTATTTTTGTTGTATAGAATGGAAAATAAAGATTTCAAAATAAATAGTAACTAGAATTATAGATCGGAAACTTATATGATGGAAAGTAGACCCGGGGGCCATAGGTTTCACTAGTGGCTTCTCTCATGATAGCATATATTACGATGGGTGAACAAATTACTGCCGAGCAATTTATAGAAAAGAGCATAGTTATGAGAATATCTAGGCATGATCATGAACATAGGCATCACGTCTGTGTCAAGTAGACCGAAACATTCTGCATCTACTACTATTACTCCACACATCGACTGCTATCCAGCATGCATCTAGAGTATTAAGTTCATAAGAAGAGAGTAACGCATTAGGCAAGATCACATGATGTAGAGGGATAAACTCAAGCAATATGATATAAACCCCATCTTTTTCTCCTCGATGGCAACAATACAATACGTGCCTTGCTGCCCTTGCTGTGACTGGGAAAGGACACCGCAAGATTGAACCCAAAGCTAAGCACTTCTCCCATTGCAAGAAAGATCAATCTAGTAGGCCAAACTAAATCGATAATTCGAAGAGACTTGCAAAGACATCAAATCATGCATATA
>NW_025241306.1:0-3370 GCF_018294505.1 Triticum aestivum
CGAACAACTACTTCGGCCTGGTGAGGCGGCTTGTGGATGGATGCCCACGACTGGAGGTCGTCAAGCGGTCCGTCTGCATCGAAGGTGCACGCCAGGCTTTCGCCCGTGTGAAGGTGCAGTGGGCCAAGCTAGACGTTGTGAAGCTGATCAAGGAAGGACCACCGCAGGGCAAGGAGCATCGCACCCCCGAGATTTATTATGAGGGTGTCCTGAAGGGTGCCCGTCTTGTAGCGGATGAATGTTCAAAGGATGTAATATTTGAGTAAACTTGCTCGTGTGATCCTGTATGATGAAAACTTGTTTCATATGCGCTATGCAACGTGTAAGTGCATCTAGTGCCACCCCTAGTGGTTTTGGAGTATTGACGACAAACCTAGTTGAGGGACTAATGTGTTTGTGAGAATTGCAGGATAACACAGGTAGAAGTCCCTCATTGATTCGGTTTTCCTACCAGAGATGACCCCTAAAAATGTATGAAGACATTGAAGTCAAAGGTGGTATATGAAGATATTCACATTGAAGACTATGACAAGAGAAGACACCACATGAAGCCTATGGAGCTCAAAGACTTAGATCTTTCGTAGTTGTTTTTCTTTTGTGTTGAGTCATAGGAACCACCGTACTGTTAAGTGGGGTCCAAGAAAACCAGTCAGAATGACTGAAGTGATGCCTAACCAAAACCTATGTCTTCGAGTGAAGACTATGAGAGCGAATCTTGTCCAGAGTCGGACAAGTCAGCTTTGCTTGTAGCCCAAGTAAAGTTGCTGTGTGAGTTTGAAATCTGACCGTTGGAACACGTGTCAGTTCCTTAGTGACCCAGGGTCATTTTGGACAAATCAGGTCGGGTTGCCAAGTGGCTATAAATAGCCCACCCCCTACAACCATAAACGGTTGGCTGCTCAGATTGAGAGTACGGCTTTTGTCGTTTGAGAGCAACCCACCTCGAAGCCTTTGAGAGAGAATTCCTTGCGAGGATAAAGCCCTAACCACCCAGAGTCAAAGAGAATTGGGCATCACTTAAGTCTTCTTCTCTGTGTGATCTGAAGACTTATTACACTTGAGGACTGTGCATCCTCCAGCCGGTTAGGCGTCGCGTTCTGAGCATCCAAGAGACATTGTGGATTGCCGGTGAACAAAGTCTGTGAAGGTTTGGGAGTCTACCTTGAAGACTTACCAGAGTGATTGGGCGAGGTCTGCGTGACCTTAGCTCAAGGGGAATATGGTGAGGACTGGGTGTCCTGAGCTGTGTGTTCAGGACTGGGTGTTCGGGACTGTATGTCCTAAGGTTTAAATACCTAGCCGCCCCAACCAGACGTACAGTTGTCACAACAACTGGAACTGGTCCAACAAATCATTGTCTTCAATGAGTCACTGGTTTCATCTTCCCTTCCCTTTACTTACTGTTACTCCTTGTGAAGTCATTATATGTTTGCACTATCTTTTGTCTTCATTGAGTGACTGCGTGTTCTGTCTGGCTACACAATATCTTCCTACCTGATCCTTACTGCATTGCTGCTATTAGTCATTGTGCTTTCACTCTATTGAATACTTGACTATGGCTTGCCTAGTGTAGTCTACCTTCCGCTGCAGGGTATTAGGTTTATTTCTATCGTTTGTCTTCATAACTCCCACGTTTTGAAGACTTTCATAAAAATCGCCTATTCACCCCCCCTCTAGTCGATATAACGCACTTTCAGTTGGTATCAGAGCAAGGTGCTCCCTTGTTCTGTGTGATTCGGTTTAACCATCTGGAGTTTTAGCTATGTCGACTGTAGGGATAATTAAAGTCTCCGCTGTGTGCCCCGTCTTCGATGGAACTGAATATCCCTACTGGAAGAATAAGATGCGCATGCATCTTGAAGCCATTGATGTCGACCTATGGTATGTCGTCGAAAACAGCATTCCCAAGGCTGGAGAAGGTGTCACTGCTGCTGATGTCAAGAAATTTGTTCAACTGGACTCTACTGCCAAGAATATCATCTGTGGTCACCTGACCAAAGGACAGTATGGCCGTGTGAGTGCTTTGAAGACATCTAAGCTAGTCTGGGACTGGCTCTCCAAGGTCAATGAAGGCATCTCAACCTAGAGAGATCAGAGAATCAGTGTCCTTCGCAACCTCTTCAACCGCTTGAAGCGAAATGACAATGAGAATGTCCAGCACACATTTGACCGACTCACTGACATCACAAATGAGCTTCAAGCCCTCGGCGCTACTGAGATCACCAAACATGAAGTCGTCAAGACACTACTGAGATCACTTGATAGTTCGTTTGACATCCTAGCCCTGATGATTCAAGAACGTCCTAATTTCAAGACACTCGATCCATCTAACATACTTGAGAGGCTCAACACACATGAGTTTCAGCTTTCTGAGAACAGAGATATCTACGGTCCAAACTATGGGCGAACTCGTGCCTTGAAGGCAAAAGCTGTCTCCTCATCTGAAGAAGAATCTGACAGCAGTTCTGATGATCCCAAAGACATTGGAAGGGAACTTGCTATGCTTGTGAAGAAGTTCCAAAAATTCACCAAGAAGAAAGGTTTCAGAAAGTCTTCCCGATCAAGCTCAAGGAATGATGAAGCTTCTGCTCATGACTACAAGAAGAAAACATGTCACAAGTGCAAGAAACTTGGCCACTTCATCTCTGAGTGTCCACAGCGGGACAATGAGAACAAAAAGAAGAAGAAGAGCAAGGAATATGACTCTGACGACAAGAAGAAGAAGAAATACTCAAAGTCTTCTTCCCAGTCTTCCTCAAAGTCTTCATCACACAAGAAGAGCTCATCTGGCAAGGCACGTGCGTTTGTTGGCAAGGAAATGGACTCAGAGGAGGAGTCCGCTTCTGAGGAGGCGGAGGTGGAGTCTAAGGAGGAGTCCGATTCAGGCGTCGCAAGTCTGGCTACAGCATACGTTGCCAAGTCCATCTTCAATACTGAAGACAATGACCTCGTCACCGACACCGATGCAAATGACAAGGACTACTCCGCTTCTACCTACTGCTTCATGGCACCAAGGTAAACACACGCACTACTCACTATCAAACATCTAGTGACGATGACTCTGATTGTGATTCAAAACCCAGCTACAAAACACTTGCTAAAATTGCAACTGAACAATAGAAAGCTATGGAACATATTCAAAAACTGTTAGACAGAAGCGATGATCTGTTAGGTGCTGAAATGACTCGATCTGAATCCTTAATTGAAGACATAAAAAATCTTCACGTTAAGTATCAGGAACTTGAAAGTCGTCATGAAACTCTCTCAACAACTCATGAAAAGCTTTCCTATGATTATCTTCAAAGGAAACAAGATCTTGAGAAATTGAGAGCGGTTCATGAAGATCTTCAAAAGGAAAATGAGTCACTTC
>NW_025241307.1:0-3370 GCF_018294505.1 Triticum aestivum
CAAGGAGAATCCACCAGACGGACCAAGGCGGACGAAGAACCCCCTTGCCATAGAGCTGGTCGACGGCGGCGAGGCTTGTCCTTCTCCGTCAGTCTGGCAGGGTAACAACCCAAGTAGGTCAAGAGGTACTCACCAGAATCACACCCCTGGCATTTAAATGTTCGATTGTAATGCTCGCTCGCCATTGTTCTTAGATCTTGCTTTCATTATCTAGGTTTTTCATTCAAGGGTGGATTAGTCGTAGAGGGCGAAGATGTCTGACTTATTTAGCGGGATCCAAGCAGCTATGGTTATCAATCGAGTAGAGAATAGTGAGCAGTCACCTAAAGATTGGAACAGCGACTGTGATGGATCTGGTGGTTCATCAGGTTTGAGTGGCACCCCGTGCTTCACGTCCAGGCTTTCTTTGCTAAAATTTGGATCGGTCATAGGCCAGTAGTGATTTTAAGCAGCAGTTAGTCAGGGAAACCGGTTTCGATGGAATGTTAATAGCTTAAATCATGGCAGAAGATCAGCCTTAAGTACATCGCGTACCTAATGGACAGAGTTGATGTAGATTCCAGCATAATATAACTAGAGAGCCAAGGTGTTCTTGAATTATGTGACCAGCACCTGAACTATGTCTTTGGCATCCCATGTGGAAATTCAGTCATACAAGGTGAAGGCGTAGAGCCGTCTGAAGCATGTATTGAGTACACGCGTGTGGCTGCATCATTTAGCGAGACAGGCACGCACAGTCTTAAAGCAGCTGAGGCGTACTTAATTCGAGACATAACAGAATCATCCCCTCAGATAGAGCAGGACTGTTTCAAAATTGCTTTTGTTATTTTTGTAGTCGGTCATGTGCTTGCCCCCACTGCTAAGCACGATTACATATCCATAGACTTCTGGGCCACACTGAGTGATATCAGCAAGATAAAGGATTGGAATTGGGGAGGATATGTACTCAAGAATCTGTTCCAAGCTGTTAAGAAGTTTAAGGCAGATGTG
Organism: Triticum aestivum; assembly: GCF_018294505.1. NCBI lineage: Eukaryota > Viridiplantae > Streptophyta > Magnoliopsida > Poales > Poaceae > Triticum > Triticum aestivum. The sequence goes on from NW_025241307.1 coordinate 991, forward strand.
TCCAAGAGAAACCCAACCATCCACATAGTTGGTTGTCATCTGTTCCTGCAAGTATTTTCTGATCTGTTTCTTGGTCTTTCATGAAGTACGTTTTTGCACATTAACATTATTCAGAATCGGCATGCTAATTTGTTTTGCTTATTGGTGTTTGTATCACAGCTTTTCGTACTAGACAGCCTTGATCTCAGTGTTCTAAACATGCTGCGAGACGTGACGCCGCGGATAGGTCTGTACGACTATGTATTGTTTGAACGGCAAAGAGTATACTCAAGTGACAAGGGGTCGGAGACCACCCAGTAGCTCACGGCCGCGTTGACTTGGAGCTACATTGGAGAGGCGGCGGGAGCTACGAGCTCACCAGTGGGTGTTGCGAGAGGCTATTTCCGCATGCTACGACTAATGACCTACAATGCTCCAACCAATGCACGGTGATGTTGGTGTGTGCTGATGTTGCAACCCGCATGGTGGAATTGTGATGCTGCATAGGCCAATGAGCGAGCTGTGAAGCCTACGTACGCCGGGCGACAGGGGTGGTGGGCCAGTGTGCTACGAGATCGTGGCGGTGGCGACCTGGTGTTGCAAACAACAACCATGACGTGCTACAATGGGTGGCGACCACAGTCTTGCGAGGAGGATGACGATGGTGAAGCGCAGAGGGGAGGCATGCAAGGATCCCCCCTTGCCGTGAGGTTGTGCGTAGCAAACGATGGACAAATGGGATGCACTAAGTCAACAAGTTGCGAGCTGATCATGGACGTACATGCATGCATGATCGAATAACTCGGGAGGGGACCAATCGTTGCCTCAATTCTTTCACGCAAGGCAGTAGAGGATCATCTATAGTAAAATGACGTTCAACATATTTGAGCTTCTACTAGCAAATATGCCCGTGCGTTGCAACGGGGGAAAAATCAATATGCTTCACTACGGAAGAAATGCAAAACGGTGGATGAGTTGAGACTCTTGAGAGTAAGGTTCTTCAGGGCTCTGTCACTGATAATCGTAATGAATGTGAACCAAGAAAACATGCCTACTATCACTGATGCTCGCAAAGCCCGCTTGTAATTTTCAGTATGAAGATAGACGATATGGTAAGCAAGTTGACACGCTTACTCGAAGACCTTTGAATAGGGCACTCTTTGATGCAATACTCAGCCGCTAATTCTCCAGTCTAGGGCATTTCTAGGATGAGATGCATGGACATCAATTTGCTATTGAGAGTCATGATCAAGATTTTTTGAATTTTCAACATCGAGCATCTTGCGAAGCAATGTGTTTTCTCCTAGCTCTTAGGATACATGCTGGTACAGCAGACCTTTCTGTTGACCATTCAGGGAAAGTTTTAACTAAGAAATCTTGAACCCCAAAGGCATCCAAATGCAGTTTCACAAATATAACCAAATGGATGTTGACGTTTACAGGATATTGATCCTCCCATCTACATCTTCTTATGTGCAGTGAACATCTTCTTCTAGAAGTTTTGGATCATTTTATGGTAGCTCACCACCTATTAATTAATTGATTCATTGTCCTACCCACAAAAAAGCTCGGTTTTTTCAGGTGTCCTACCTGATGCACCTAAAAAAGGGCAAGTGCCTTCAGTCGGAGTGGAGCATCTTCTGCAGCTCATCCTTTTCATTTAAGGTCAACTGGGCGTTTCAATTCCTTCCTTTTCCCTAGTTCGTTAGTTGATTCTCAAGACGCTTGTTGATTCTCGTACCCAGGGCATATATAAATTGGTCCAAGTTTATTCAAAGTAGCCAGGTGGTACTATTTACTTCATTAAAGAGTCTATTTGACAACACAATCAAACGCCAGCTCGGTCGGATGCTTCCTTCGCATAACATGCGAGTGCCTGTGTTCGAACACCCAGGCGAGAGCTACTCATTTTTTTTTTGCGTCTTCACAATCGACCAAAAAAAAATACGCACCAGGCCCAGCTCGGCCCAGTTGCTTCCCAAACTAACGTGCACCAGGCCCAGGCACAGCTCGGCCCAGTACGAGACACGAAGGGACAGACGAAGAGAAAAAGGTAACCGTGCGCTTGTATTATTTTAGGACCACCTCGGGCATACTTACGATTTTTCTTTGAGGGAAAATACTGCCGCATTTATTAACTTACGATGTTCGGAATCTCATCCGACAAAACCGAAAGAACGAATCCGGGGAAGCCCCCAACCAAACCTTAAAAAATTCATCATCAACTCCTACTCTAGCTAGCTTATGCGCGGCAGCATTAGCAGAACGTCTAACCCATGACACCTTAGAGTCGACATAGAACTGCATCAAGGATTTGATCTCCTCCACCAGAGGCCCGGACGTCGAGAGCTCCTTAGTGTGTTTCTTCAACATCTGCACAGCTCCTCTAGCGTCTAGCTCG
>NW_025241308.1:0-3369 GCF_018294505.1 Triticum aestivum
TGCTGGCCTGTATTTTGCCACTTTCATCAGAAAATTAAGTTTAGTACTATACTTGTGCTCCCTAATTGACATGCCAAATCTTACATTGAAGGCGAAGCTTGTCTGTCATTGAACCAAGTGATGAAGGGGAAGAACAAGCGGAAGAAAAACTAAAATCAACTCCCGTTGCTGTAATGAAGCACTGGAAATGTGATGACACAAGTAATGATATAGTTTTGCATCTTAATTTATTGCTATGGCTGGAACGAGCAATTGTTTTGCCACTGATTTGATGCCACTCTTAATGTAATACGTAATTATCTCTACTTGTGTAAATAGGGATCTTCTTTGAAGATACCATATATTTTAGTGGAAGTGCACAAGAAGATGTTGGAAACATTAAACTAATCGAGGAGTATACAGTAAGCATGGCCACCACCGTAGATAGCAACAGATGCTTCCGGAGAAGTGCTTCATCTGTATGCTCTACACAATAAGCCTCCTCACAAAGGTTGGTACTTGCCCACTGATTTCATCCATATGATTGAGCTTTGTCATCTCTATTGGTGTTGTGCTACTGTTTAGATACTGTCATGAAAAAGTGGTATTGTCCTTGAGAAGTGCTTCATCTGTGTTGTTTTAAATATTTCCTTTCCTTTTTTTCGAGCAAACATGGATGCTAGCATTTAGTAGTCCTCTTGTCTTTGCACAACAGGATCATCTTCCTCTGAAGAAGAATATGGAGTACGTGAAGTGACTAGTTCCGATTATGCCGGGATGAAGAAGCCATGTCTATCTTCTGATCAGAAGGAGCAGTTGAAGGATGGTTACATTACTCCCCACAAGACCAAACTAACTTCAGCTCAGAAGGACTTACAAATCTCCATTTTTTTGCTGTGATGCGCGAGTACAATGTTCTAGGATTCTTTCTGGTGAGTTCCATTTTTCTAAAAGTGTGCTCTACATGGACCATGTATGTCCCTGTTGAAACTGACAATTCATAGTACAGTTTGCTTTATACTAATCACTTTTTTATATTTGTGCAAACAGGGGTGCTCAGCTTGATTTCAATGGGAACTGCACAAAATGTTCATGAATACATCGAATCATTTGTTTCCACCACAAGAAACAAGGTGCCGAAAAGTTCAAGGCGTTGCAACATATAAGGGCAAAATCATACAAGCTACGCGCGAATTTGGTTGATTTTGGTGGAACTGCACAAAAAGAACAGCTGGTTTATTTAGCACGAGGTGCCATGTCAATGTCCGAACTGATGGCAAACCCTGCCCATTCCACAATCGTAGGCATTTGATATTTTGGAATGGGACAACCTTGTCAAATTTTGCTCATTGATTTTAGCAAGACATGCGTTTGATATTTTCGAATGGGATGCCCTTTGCTGTCAGTAGTATCGATCAATTTTTTTCTTTATTCTTTAGTTGTGAAGTAAATATTGCCTCTGACATGTGAGTCGCTGAGATGCATAATCATCGATTGTTTTGAATGTTCTGTATGAATTGCCAGGCCTGTGTGTTTGATTGCAATGTACAGAATCGCTAAAAAGCTGCTCAAACTCTTTCTACTCCTTCTGTTCCTTTTTACTTCACACATTGTGAAAGTGCATACTTTTTTGTATAAGATTGGTCAAAGTAGAGATACTTTGACTGCAGACAAAACTTGTATGCAACTAGAAAGGACCGGAGGGAGTACATGTGAAACTGCTGCAAATGAGGTGATCACCCTGGGAATAATGCTAGTATGTATTGTTTTGCATGTTCATCCAATGCCAGTGATATAGGAATTCGAACTAATCGAAATAAATTCATTCATACACGGTCGGATTTCGTATAAACATGCCGGATTTCATTACATTTCATACATTCTTCAACTAAAAAGGGGTGCGCTGGAGGTATAATTAATTAACCAAAGCTACCCACCTGTGTCCCGCTGAGCCGAATAGAAGCTTCAGTGACTTAACTGCAGGTGCAGTTGCATAACTGACATGTGGCCTGTTGGGCCCACGTGTCAGTCAGCCAACTGCACCAGCAGTTAAGTAGAAGCAGCGTTCTTCTCCAGCGCAGCTCTCCGACTCCACGTCGCCGCCAAGAAGCTAATCGGCCGTCAATGGTCAACCCACCTAGCTTGGCTTCAACCGGAGGGTAGCATCGGTGGCCTTACTTGGTCCCGAGCGGCGGCTACCTATCGTGTTCTACTCTTCCTCGTTTTCTGTGTGGTGCGGCCTCGTTGGCAGCGGGGCGGGGCCTCGGCGGAGCCGGTGATGTCCTCTGTCTTGTTGCCAGCGGGCGGCGCCTCAGCGGAGCGGTGGAAATCCTCCCCCACGTTGCCGGCAAGGTGGGGCCTCGGCTGAGCCGGCGATGTCCTCTGCCTCGCTGTTGGTGGGGCGGGGCTCGGCGGAGCCGGCGGTGTCCTCTGCCTCGTTGTTGGGGCCATGGGGCCTCGTCGACGCCAGTGGAGCGAGGACTCATCGGAGCCGGCATTGTCCTCTGCCTCGTCCTCGGTCTCGCCAAACAGCGCCTCGCCCGCTTCATCGCCGTCTTTGCTAGCCTCTTTGTAGGCGGCCTAAGCCTCCGCCACCCGCATATGGTACTGCCAGCGCTCGAGGCGGCCCTTGTGGGCAGAGCGGTACGAGTCGAGCAGCGCCTCCTTCTCCGCCCGCTCCGTGACGATCTGCTCCTCCGCCTACAGGTGCTCCTGGAGGAGATGGTGGTTGTAGGCCGCATCGGCCTGCGCCTCCTGGAACTGCTCCTCACGCATCTGCCTCACCCTGTCCATATATTGGGCACGGGCCTTGCCGATGGTCATGGTGCAATGCACCGGCGAGGATGGCGCGGAGGAGGGGGTTGGCGCCGGATCGTCGACTACCATGTTCTCCATTGTGACGTCGTCATCCTCCTGCTGCCTGTCGGCCAGCCGGTCGGCAGCAATGGCTGCCATCTCCTTGTGGTCCGTCGTCCGCCCGTCCCAAAGAGCGCTGGAGCGTGAAGAAGCCATGATGGGCAGTAGTGGTGTGGACAGGAGAAAGGGAACGGCTGCGGATGACTGCGGCTATGGCCGAGCAACAGTTTATATAGCAATGGTGGGCAGGCGGAGGGACGGACGTGTGGCGCCAGAGTAGCCGCCTCGACAACCGCGTATCATTAATGTGGGCGGCAGATGGACGGACGGACGGCACTTGTCTTGTTTGAAGGCGGAGCAATCGCCTGCACCGGGAAGCGGGGCGGGCGGCGCTGACTCTTTCGGGCGGAAAGTGCGCGCGGGCGAGGAGATGACTTTACTTGGAGAGGATGACAATGGGGACCCACCAGGTCCATAGCCTCACGTACGCAAGTGTCTCCTTATTATATATATATATATATATATATATATATA
>NW_025241309.1:0-3369 GCF_018294505.1 Triticum aestivum
TGCTGGCCTGTATTTTGCCACTTTCATCAGAAAATTAAGTTTAGTACTATACTTGTGCTCCCTAATTGACATGCCAAATCTTACATTGAAGGCGAAGCTTGTCTGTCATTGAACCAAGTGATGAAGGGGAAGAACAAGCGGAAGAAAAACTAAAATCAACTCCCGTTGCTGTAATGAAGCACTGGAAATGTGATGACACAAGTAATGATATAGTTTTGCATCTTAATTTATTGCTATGGCTGGAACGAGCAATTGTTTTGCCACTGATTTGATGCCACTCTTAATGTAATACGTAATTATCTCTACTTGTGTAAATAGGGATCTTCTTTGAAGATACCATATATTTTAGTGGAAGTGCACAAGAAGATGTTGGAAACATTAAACTAATCGAGGAGTATACAGTAAGCATGGCCACCACCGTAGATAGCAACAGATGCTTCCGGAGAAGTGCTTCATCTGTATGCTCTACACAATAAGCCTCCTCACAAAGGTTGGTACTTGCCCACTGATTTCATCCATATGATTGAGCTTTGTCATCTCTATTGGTGTTGTGCTACTGTTTAGATACTGTCATGAAAAAGTGGTATTGTCCTTGAGAAGTGCTTCATCTGTGTTGTTTTAAATATTTCCTTTCCTTTTTTTCGAGCAAACATGGATGCTAGCATTTAGTAGTCCTCTTGTCTTTGCACAACAGGATCATCTTCCTCTGAAGAAGAATATGGAGTACGTGAAGTGACTAGTTCCGATTATGCCGGGATGAAGAAGCCATGTCTATCTTCTGATCAGAAGGAGCAGTTGAAGGATGGTTACATTACTCCCCACAAGACCAAACTAACTTCAGCTCAGAAGGACTTACAAATCTCCATTTTTTTGCTGTGATGCGCGAGTACAATGTTCTAGGATTCTTTCTGGTGAGTTCCATTTTTCTAAAAGTGTGCTCTACATGGACCATGTATGTCCCTGTTGAAACTGACAATTCATAGTACAGTTTGCTTTATACTAATCACTTTTTTATATTTGTGCAAACAGGGGTGCTCAGCTTGATTTCAATGGGAACTGCACAAAATGTTCATGAATACATCGAATCATTTGTTTCCACCACAAGAAACAAGGTGCCGAAAAGTTCAAGGCGTTGCAACATATAAGGGCAAAATCATACAAGCTACGCGCGAATTTGGTTGATTTTGGTGGAACTGCACAAAAAGAACAGCTGGTTTATTTAGCACGAGGTGCCATGTCAATGTCCGAACTGATGGCAAACCCTGCCCATTCCACAATCGTAGGCATTTGATATTTTGGAATGGGACAACCTTGTCAAATTTTGCTCATTGATTTTAGCAAGACATGCGTTTGATATTTTCGAATGGGATGCCCTTTGCTGTCAGTAGTATCGATCAATTTTTTTCTTTATTCTTTAGTTGTGAAGTAAATATTGCCTCTGACATGTGAGTCGCTGAGATGCATAATCATCGATTGTTTTGAATGTTCTGTATGAATTGCCAGGCCTGTGTGTTTGATTGCAATGTACAGAATCGCTAAAAAGCTGCTCAAACTCTTTCTACTCCTTCTGTTCCTTTTTACTTCACACATTGTGAAAGTGCATACTTTTTTGTATAAGATTGGTCAAAGTAGAGATACTTTGACTGCAGACAAAACTTGTATGCAACTAGAAAGGACCGGAGGGAGTACATGTGAAACTGCTGCAAATGAGGTGATCACCCTGGGAATAATGCTAGTATGTATTGTTTTGCATGTTCATCCAATGCCAGTGATATAGGAATTCGAACTAATCGAAATAAATTCATTCATACACGGTCGGATTTCGTATAAACATGCCGGATTTCATTACATTTCATACATTCTTCAACTAAAAAGGGGTGCGCTGGAGGTATAATTAATTAACCAAAGCTACCCACCTGTGTCCCGCTGAGCCGAATAGAAGCTTCAGTGACTTAACTGCAGGTGCAGTTGCATAACTGACATGTGGCCTGTTGGGCCCACGTGTCAGTCAGCCAACTGCACCAGCAGTTAAGTAGAAGCAGCGTTCTTCTCCAGCGCAGCTCTCCGACTCCACGTCGCCGCCAAGAAGCTAATCGGCCGTCAATGGTCAACCCACCTAGCTTGGCTTCAACCGGAGGGTAGCATCGGTGGCCTTACTTGGTCCCGAGCGGCGGCTACCTATCGTGTTCTACTCTTCCTCGTTTTCTGTGTGGTGCGGCCTCGTTGGCAGCGGGGCGGGGCCTCGGCGGAGCCGGTGATGTCCTCTGTCTTGTTGCCAGCGGGCGGCGCCTCAGCGGAGCGGTGGAAATCCTCCCCCACGTTGCCGGCAAGGTGGGGCCTCGGCTGAGCCGGCGATGTCCTCTGCCTCGCTGTTGGTGGGGCGGGGCTCGGCGGAGCCGGCGGTGTCCTCTGCCTCGTTGTTGGGGCCATGGGGCCTCGTCGACGCCAGTGGAGCGAGGACTCATCGGAGCCGGCATTGTCCTCTGCCTCGTCCTCGGTCTCGCCAAACAGCGCCTCGCCCGCTTCATCGCCGTCTTTGCTAGCCTCTTTGTAGGCGGCCACAGCCTCCGCCACCCGCATATGGTACTGCCAGCGCTCGAGGCGGCCCTTGTGGGCAGAGCGGTACGAGTCGAGCAGCGCCTCCTTCTCCGCCCGCTCCGTGACGATCTGCTCCTCCGCCTACAGGTGCTCCTGGAGGAGATGGTGGTTGTAGGCCGCATCGGCCTGCGCCTCCTGGAACTGCTCCTCACGCATCTGCCTCACCCTGTCCATATATTGGGCACGGGCCTTGCCGATGGTCATGGTGCAATGCACCGGCGAGGATGGCGCGGAGGAGGGGGTTGGCGCCGGATCGTCGACTACCATGTTCTCCATTGTGACGTCGTCATCCTCCTGCTGCCTGTCGGCCAGCCGGTCGGCAGCAATGGCTGCCATCTCCTTGTGGTCCGTCGTCCGCCCGTCCCAAAGAGCGCTGGAGCGTGAAGAAGCCATGATGGGCAGTAGTGGTGTGGACAGGAGAAAGGGAACGGCTGCGGATGACTGCGGCTATGGCCGAGCAACAGTTTATATAGCAATGGTGGGCAGGCGGAGGGACGGACGTGTGGCGCCAGAGTAGCCGCCTCGACAACCGCGTATCATTAATGTGGGCGGCAGATGGACGGACGGACGGCACTTGTCTTGTTTGAAGGCGGAGCAATCGCCTGCACCGGGAAGCGGGGCGGGCGGCGCTGACTCTTTCGGGCGGAAAGTGCGCGCGGGCGAGGAGATGACTTTACTTGGAGAGGATGACAATGGGGACCCACCAGGTCCATAGCCTCACGTACGCAAGTGTCTCCTTATTATATATATATATATATATATATATATATA
>NW_025241310.1:0-3369 GCF_018294505.1 Triticum aestivum
CGCCCCCCAGACCCGAGGAACCAGTAGAATCTCGGGTGGACAGCATCAGCGATCTCCCGGACGCCATCCTTAGGGAGATCATCTCGCTTCTCCCCACCAAGGATTGCTGCCACACCCAAGTCCTCTCAACTCGGTGGTGCCCTCTATGGCGTGCCACACCCCTTAATCTCGACTCTCATTAGCTATCTATCGTTCATGATTTTGAACTCCTCAGAGCCATCATCTCCTCCCACCAGGGCCTTGTTCAACACCTCTACATCCCGACACGCTAACTATTGTCAACCCTATGCATGGTGGACGCCTGGCTGACATCCACTGAATTCAAAAAACTACAACAACTTGAGTTCTACCATTACTATGGAAAATACATACCAGGACTCAAACGCCATGTATTTGTGCCACATCACCGTTGTCCATCTCGTGGTTTTCCTCCTCTCTCCACACCCTCACCATAACCCAGTGCCATCTACCAGACAATCTGTACTAATGATTTGACTCCCACCGCTAAAAAGACTTTCTCTTGTGGTGGTTGATATGTCGAAGGCCTCACTACACAACATCATCCACTCCGGTTGCCCTGCCCTAGAGCGCTTGCTGCTTGTTTTTGGATTAGAAATCTGTATCCATTATCTCAAAATAATGTCGCCTCACCTTAAAAGCATTGTAATTTGTTATGAAGGACAAGAACTCATCATCGGAGATGCCCCTTCACTTCAAAGGTTGCTCCTTGATAATTGTTATATTCCTTCACAAATAACTATTGTCTCTGCGCCTAAACTTGAGACCTTAGGTGTAATTTGTGATCCGTTTAAACATCATGACATGGTGTTTGGCTCCACACTTATTCAGGTACTGTATATTATCATCTACGCTTTTGTAATCACAATCTGCATTTTTCATTTGTGCGCATAAGTTTTATATCATCTTGGAGTACACTTTGGATACTAATATTATGTTATATGCTCAAGGAAGAGTTCATTCACTGATAGCCTATCAATGGTGCTGGATTCTATCAAGATCTTATATATCAGAATGTTTAGTATTGATCTGAACAAAATTATTGGCTTGTTGTGATGCTTTCCATGTCTGGAGAATTTGTACATAAAGGTGATTATTTCATGCACATTGAAAGCCCACATATATTGTACTAGAATTACCGTTCAGCTATCGCTCTTTTGACACTCGCTTTTTTAGACCTTAACTATTTTTAATCTTCATCTCTACGTAGGCACTAACACTTGGAGAAAAACATATAACACATCGGGGGTGTAATAAGCAACGGGATTTTCTCAATTCCCATGACATTCGATTGAGGACAATAACGATGGAAGGATATGCATCCAACCAGGCAAACGGAAGCTTGGTCACATTCTTCCTGTTGAGTGCGAGGTTACTATTGTCAATGAGGCTTAAGTTTTTCGAAAAGAAATTTCTCACGGATGGATGTGTTGAACTAAAAAAAAGAACTATTAGGTGGACAAATGGGCTTCTGAACGCGCTCGGCTTCTATTTACAACAACTTGTGGTCTTATTGCAGTACACTTTTTGCCACATGATGTTTACTTTATGGATCAGACCGATCCATTTGTTTGTGACTGCCAAAAATAGTGGTTGGGTTAGATGTTATTTCCATGTTCACTCTGGGTTTTTTCTAAACCTAATGAACAATTAATCCTTGGGCTTTTGTACCATTTGTAAGCTTGAGTTAGATGTTGTTGCCCCTTTCAACTCGGTTATGGCTGTCATATTTTTTGTGGGGTTACTATCATATTTTCTTTGAAACAAGGCAAATGGCTTGCCATTTCCTTTATTAAAGAGAGAAATATTGTAACAACAGGGACCCAGCAGCTCGCCCAGTTGTAGACATGGAGCAGGGTATCAACTGCACTGTGCGAGGGTTGTGGCCCATCTAGCCCAGCCTTTTATTTAAGCACATGACCAGCCTAGTTGATATCTTTTTTCTTTCTAAAAATGGCTAGCCTAGTTCTATTTCTTTGGACAATACCCAATCCAGGCCTACTTGCTTTTCTCAACCCTACTGCGCTGCAAATCTTTACAGACAAGGAGAGATGTATTTGGCTTCTCTAGAAAATGTGCTATAAGTAGTAAGAAATGGGATGTAAATTTTAAAAGCACAGTAAACCAGCAACTAGATTCAAATTTCATTTTTTCAAGATTTCAAGATTTTAAATTTTATTGTTTTTTTGCGGGGAAAATTTTGGTTTATTTAAAAATTATTTTTAATGCATCTCAAAATTTTGTGATTATGAGAGTTCGAACCCCACCGAAATATGCAAACTTTAGTTGAATTTTTTAGCAGTGGCCAACAAAAAGAATATGGGCTACAAAATATCCTTAAAAATTAGCAAATTGGCTGTAAATTAATAAAAATAATGGCAAATGGGTTGTATGCTATTTTCCATAGATTCAGAGGCTGACTTATGGGCCTACTAGGTTGACAATGACGCCCTCCTAAAAAAATTGACGCGTACGCAAGGCTTTGTCAACTTAGTCAACACAGAGCAGTGACTGTTGGATGTCCAACCAACCGCCATCGTGCTTCTTCAATCTCTTATCTTCCTGCTCTAGCCGCCCAAACCAGCATCGGTGGGACAGTCAGCTCCCTCCTTCCGTGGCCGGCTATGCTGCCGCGCAGGCCTCGCCAGGCCACCCCACTCCAACTGCTGGCCAGGCCATCCCTCTACCAACTCGCACCTCCTGTTATTTTCCGATGACGACAGCCTCACCCCTCAACCGACCAGTCATCCCTTGTACTCCCCTCAGTGTGGGCATCCACTGTTGTGGCTTCGCCGGCTCCGGGTCATTCCCTTCCTGGGCCACATCATCGTCCACCGTGTTGCTGCTCTCAGCGCATCGTGGTCAACATGGTCAACAAACGGCAGCCATCGAAAGAGGGATGTAAGCGGAGAGACTGACAGTAGGGACCCACACAAGCAAGTCACTGCTTATTACGCGAAAAAATGATTGCTCCTGCTAACATCTAGGACCCACTAGAAAAATCTTCGCACGGGAGGAAGTGCCTCCTTATTATGCAAAAATACTATTCCTCTAGATGACAGCTGGGACCCAGCAGATTTGGTGGCTAACTTGTGGGCCTACCTAGCTGACGCATACGCAGGGCTTTGTCAACTCAGTCAACAAATGATTCTAGCAGCTGGACTGTTGAATGTTAATCCAACAGCCGTGCTGCTTCTTCAACCTCTGATCTTGTTGCTCCAGCCGCCCTAACCAGCGCAGGCAGGACCGCCTGCTCCTGCCTCCCGTGGGTGGCAGTGCTGCCGCGCAGTCCCCACCACCCCACCCTAATCCCACCGTTGGCTAGGCCTTCCCTCTACTCACCAACACCCC
>NW_025241311.1:0-3369 GCF_018294505.1 Triticum aestivum
TTTTTTCGTGTACCAGGAGGCCATACATCTCATATGTAGAGCTCCGTCCGATTTGATAAGAAACCATATTATAATAAACTTTTCTAGTTCATTGCAATTCAAATTGTGTCTATCATAGCTTGCCACAGAACTAGTTAAGGCTTCATAAACATTTTATGGTTTAAAAGTAGGTAAAAAATATGAAATAAATAGGGGAGCCTCACTCTAATATAATAAGATGATCCAACGGTGTGATTGCGAAAATATGCATTTATGTGTCCTCAGCGAAAAAAACAAGCATTTCAGCACACTGCAGGATCAATATATATTGGAACATTTGTTCTTTTTGTCGAGGACACATGCAGTCATATTTTTTCAATCCTTCCGTTGGATCATGTTCTATTATAGGTATGTTGGATCATGTTCTATTATAGGTATATCGTTTATTGATCATATTTTCATGTACGTATTTGTTTAGATGTTTAAGTTCCACGTATAACTTTGACCGATATTTCGTACAATTGTCTTGCATTAAACTACATAACATTTTCCCAACAATATATGATAAAATAATTACTACTCACTGGTCAATGCGAAATCCATATATATTGCTAGAGGAACGAGTAACTATTAAATATGTGTCAGCATATACTTTTTTCATAAAAGAGATATTGTAGTTTTGGCAATATTTATATTTATAAAATTGGGATGCTCAAAAAAAATTTGATGGACCAATCCATAAATTAAAGCACCAATAATATATCACATTATTCTCGGTTCAGTGTTCTATTATAATATAGTACATTTTTACATACCATTAAATATATATTACAGAACTTGACACTTGGTAGAGTGCTCTAGAACGTAATAATCCAAGGAATAATTACGTAGAGACTTTGAGAGTATAATGGTGTGTATACTTCATAGCCCCATATTTCTTAACTTCGCAACTGGTGTGCAATGCATGTTGGAAATATGCCCTAGAGGCAATAATATTGTTTTATGATATTTCCGTGTTCATAATTAAGAGTTTATATTCTATGTTATAACTTCTATGATTCTGGAATATACGATTCAGTGGAAAACTCATATACATGTGTGGAATGATAAATAATAAAAATTAGATACCTGGTCCCGCCTCTAAGACTAGCCCAAGCGTTGATTCATTTCGGGAATATTCAATAGACGTTACTACAACTTTGCATTATTTTTTTGTAATTTCATGATGTCCGATACATTTCATAAAAAAGTCAATTATGTTTCAACATGTACCAACATATCTTACAAATTGCTTGGAGTTTCCTCTCTCATTGCATCCACATAAATCGGTTAGTTACATTTCACAAGATCCACATACTTAATGACATAGCAATAAATGGCTTGTTTTTGGTAATCAGTGAAGACTACCACCTACTATTCTATTGATTACTTGTGGAGGAAGGAAACATACTGACCATTAGATCAGCATTGTGCAGCAGAGAAGCATCAATAGTTGTGCTTGACAAACACTCGAGTGCAATGCAGATGGATTAAATACATTAACATCTTAAAAATGGGCTATAATTTTTCACGGGAATAAAATTGTATGATTAGTTAGTGTTCTAAGAGTATATAACTTTTGTGTTCTAAGAGTATCTACCTTTTGTGCTAAGTACTCATTGAAATAAAATACTCATGGAAATAGACTTCCCCCTTGCTTTATAAATAAAGCAACCACCACATCCATATACCAAGTTCACGTGATGCAACCAAAACATAAATAGTTTACTGGAGGCGTCAACAGAAACACATTCAAAAAACAACTATAGAAGAAAGCAAAAAAAAAGGGCCATCAAGTGGCCGGTAGAACAGAAAATCTACGGCGAAGGGAGACGACATGCGTCAGCATTATAACCAAGTCGGATACGATCCCATTGTCTGGAGAGCGTGTGTCGGTGCTACAAAAATGCAAGGAATTTGATAATAGAGTTGAATAGACAAAGCTCCAAAGAAATCTCACAACGGTACATGAGAATAAGATGTGTGACCCTGAACAAGAACATGAAACTGAACATAGATTTCACAAAAACAATTACCGTAAAAGAAACATAACAGGGGCTGATTGATCTTTAAAACAGGCTTTCGTCCTGCTTTATATATAAAGCAACAATCAATCAAGTACACGGCCGAATGATACAAGCTGAGGAGGTAGCCCTCATACAACACCGATCCCAAGATACCTGATCACGTAAGACGCACGCGACTACGCTACCAAGGAGCACAGGAAGAACTAAAACCAACACCACACTACGCCCTATAACACCTAAGCTCCGCGACAACACCCTCAAGAGGGAGAATGACGCCAAGCGCCGCCGCTGCCGATTCCACAATGAACACATGTTTCATGTTCTTGGCGACTCCATGTATCAAACTATCCACCTACGAAGAAAAAGTGTAGTTCCAAACTATCAGCGGGACAAGTTATCTTTTGGCTCACTTAGTTCATCACTGTTTCTGCCCCTATATTCTGTGACGACCCAGTCGACATGGCTCCTTTGCAACCTGCTTGCGGCTGATTCCTGTGGACGCGTTGATCTTGCCTAGCCAGACATCGGCGACGTGCTGGTTAGCCGCCTCCGTCAGATGGACGCCGTCCTAGTACAACCAAGCAGACGGATTTCGGCACGTCGTCGCGGCTGCATCGCCGCATGGAACCGTCGCGTTCATTCCGTACCTTCCAGGCCCTCCACAGCAAACCATAAGTACGTCCTCTTGAAAACCTGCAATCATCGATCTATCAACGTCAACCACCTTCCATGATGACCTTTTGTCTGTGTGCTATGCTGATCAACTAATGTAGATTCTTCCAGCAGAATTGGCGGTGCTAACCAAACTTGTGCGCGACTCCACCATCTCCATGATTGGGCCGAAGAAATCGGCGTAGATGATCTTGATGTTGCAGTGCTTGGTCCGGAGCTTGGCGAGAGCCGCCTGCAGCAGCAGGTTGTGGTGCAGCCCCAGCTCGTTGTGCGCTGTCAGACAGCCTGATTTTTTTGTTTCTCTCAAACGGAAAAACGTAAAAACTTAAAACTTTGCAGGACAGCAACACATTCTAGCTATAATGTGGGATAAAACTGTTGGATTTTTTCAAGCATTATGAACGTTTGAAATGTATTTTTTAATCACAAAAATCATTTTGTATATTTACGTCGGACCAAAAAATCTGGATGTTTTTTCACACATTGAAGTTCTAAAGTTTGTTTGATCTGAAAAGTTTGATGTCCAAATGTTGTTTCATTTGAGAGAAACAAAAAAAGAGAATTTTTCATATAGTAAGTTAGTTGGAGTGAACGGATCTCAAAGCAATGTTGGAGGGGTAAATAAGGGGTTCCATGTAGCTCGACCTTCACA
>NW_025241312.1:0-3369 GCF_018294505.1 Triticum aestivum
GAGCAAGAACAAGCATGGAGATGATGGCATGCGCAAGGGGAACAAGAACGGAGTTACAAGTGATGATTTCAGGACTTTGAAGCCACCATAATGGGTGCATGAAGCCTTGGACGAAATATACAAGATGCCACTTCATAAATTTCGTCCCGAGGCTATTATAGGTGCTGCGTCACCTTATTATTGGGCCAGGCCCATGTAATTTCGAAATACATAAGTATAGGCTATTTTTAGAGTCCGTATGTGTGGGGAAACAAGAGATAGGGTTGATTTCGGACCCCTCCACCAAGGGCCACGAAATTCCCCCCCTCTTCCTCCATATATACAGCCCTTAGGGCATCGTTTAGACTTTGGGTTTTGTTTAGATTAAAAGTTCGCCATAGCTGCAACTTCGCGTACTTCGTTTGTGTTCAACGACCAGACAAAGGCGTCACAGAACCCCACCTTGATCAATAAAGCTTTCATCTTATATTCGCAATATCCAGATTGCAATCTTAGTTTCTTGCTTGTTCTTCGTTTGCTCGCAGGAAACAGACCCTCGTGGTCAGGTTGATCGTGCTCCGGCGAGATCAATAACCTCTCGGAGTTGGTTTAGCGATTGCTAAGGCGCGACGTCCTCGCACGTTCGTAGTCGAATCGTCAAAGTCGACTTCCACCAAAGCGATATCCATCATCTCATCGAAAGATCGGGACCCTCGCCTCTATCATTGCTGTTGCACCAGAAATTATGCATCTAAATTCTCCAGGGACTTCCTTAGTCCTTCAGCTTCCTGCGCAACACATCTGATCGATGTCTTTCAACTTGAAGTTGTGACCCAAGAAGACGAACTGATTCAGGCAGCGAGTTCAAAGAGCTTGTGCCAGCAGTAGTGGCCAGTAACTCCAACACTACATCAAGACAAGACTTTTGGGTTCTCTCACTGTCGTCAAGATAGTTTTTTATTAGCTTTCTTGGAGACCAACAGGGATGTCTCACTATATTGAACCTTATCTGCATTACTTCCTTTACCATTGCATAACGGGGTACTGTTCTCCAATGTTTTGTCTGCATTCTAAAAGAGAAACAAGCAGACACATCACAGGTTTACCATGTTGTATATGAAACTCATTTTGGCAAATCAGTTCAGTAGTAAAGTGGACAGGAATACAACATGAAAAAACATATATCTATGTACCATGGTCACTTTATGGTCTATATCATTCTAGTTTTTGTTGCCAAATCAAGATAGAGACACAGTTCAAATAATATTTGTTCAAGACAAAGCAGAATAGACAGAATATAAGTGTGGGAAACTATAGAGCAATAACAACACTTGTAATGTGCATGACATGAGAACATAATTGTTTATTCAATTGAAACTGAAATCAACATAGAGCAATTTACAACAGCAAACCAGTTAAAGAAACAGGTTTAAAACATACCTGTTGCGCCATTGGAGTTTCAATTCCATCCTTCATATTTGAAATAGTTGGTATGAGTAAATACAGTGATGCAAGAGCAAAGGAGTATGAACCATAGCTACAGAACCTGACCTGAGAACAATTCTTCTTCTCCTTTAAGTGTTGAGTTGAGATTCGAAGTGGTGGTCCTCGTGGTTTGGGCACTGCAGTTCCCTTACTAACTACTCGTGTTTGGGTGCTTTGTGGTGGAGACAGTGTTGTGTCAACTGGAACTGGGTTACTATCTGCTGGGGTTGGGGTTAGAAGGGGTGTAGCCGGTTCTCTGTCCAACTAGGTAGGGGTACAATCTGCGGGAGTCTGGGTTATGTGTGGTGGGGCTAGTTCTTGGGCAAGTACAACTGTGGTTCTATCTGCATCAACTGGTAGCACTATCTTTTCTATCTCTCCAATTCAAATGCTTGATAAACAAGGAAAGTAATTGAATGTACACACATGGTATGATAGACAAGTGCAATGGATAGTGGGGAATAAAAGAGGGCACGAAATAATTCACAGTTATGTTGTAGGATAACATGACACAATTTCACATATGTGATGCCTAACTAAATAGGATAGCATGACACTATTTGACATTATGATGGCTAACTAAAAAAGATGGAAAGACATAGTTCAAAATATGATGACTATGTAAACAGGATGACATGATATAACTATATAATGTGTTTATTAAATAGGTTGGCATGCCATAATTCACATACAAGCCGCCTATGGAAACATGATAGCATGATATAATTCACGGATAGAATGACATAATTCAAAATATGATGACTGTAAACACTAAACTGGATGAGATGATACAACTATATGATGTATTTATTAAATGGGTTGCCATGCCATAATTCAGATAGATGTCGTGTATGTAAACATGATGGCATGATATAATTCAAATATATGATTTATATAGTAAGCAAGTAAGCAGATGGCAATCCATATATGATGTAAAAACTAAGCAATGCAAGACAACATGCACCTGATTGGGGTAATATAACCCTGCCAAGTTTGAGCATAGACCTCAGGGGGGAAATAGGACTGGTCATCAGCAAGATGTCTGCTCTGAATACCTTGTTTTCACTCCAGATACTTCCATCGCCGCTTCAAATGGCTGATGCACAGAAAGAGTAGTTGAATATACAAACGTTGTCGACAGATGGAAAACGTAATACAAAAAAATGATAGCATGATATAATTCACATACATGATGATTGGCTAAATAGCATGGTATTGCATAATTCACATATATAATGCCTCTGCAACAAGATAGCATTGCATAATTCACATATATAATGTCTTGCAGCAAGATGGCAATGCATAGTTCACATATATGGTAATTAGACACTAAAAATGTGGCATTCACACAAATCATGTCTAAACTAATCAAATGACATAGCAACACAAGACACCATACGCACGATAAGAGCAACATAACCCTGCCAAGTTGGAGCATACACCTTGGGGGGGAATAGGACAGGTCATCTGTCTCTGAATCCTCCTCTGAGGAGCTATCCGTAACCAACGAGATTTGCGCTTCGTCAGATAGCATAGTCTGCTCTAAAGACCTTGTTTCCACTCCAGGATTTTCCATCACCGTGTCAAATGGCTGATGCACATGAAGAGTAGTTGAATGTACCAACATTGTTGACAAATGTAATATGTAATGGAAAAAAGGATGGCCTGATATAATTCACATATAAGATGACTGGCTAAGCAGGATGCCATTGCAAAATTCACATATATGATGCCTGGCTAAACAAGATGGTGTTGCATAATTCACATAAACAATGAATAAACTAAACAGATGGCATTCACACAAAGCATGTCTAAACTAAGCAGATGACATATTTGATGTATAAAGTAAGCAATGCAAGGAAACATATCCATGATATAACCAACATCAGCATGCCAAGTTAGAGC
>NW_025241313.1:0-3368 GCF_018294505.1 Triticum aestivum
TGTGAAAGCATATAACGCCCCCGAGCTAACTACCAGGTATAATACCACCATGTCTGGCTACTACTAGCCTTTTCGGCACAATTGTGCCAACATCCAAGTCATTCACCCATCCTCAAATTACCTCAGGCTAAACACGCTTAACCTGGAGGTTCTTTCGAGATGAGCTTCCGAAAAAAAAGATGCACCATATGTTGATATGAGTATTCTATTAACCCGATGTTATAAAACATTGGAATGGGGTGGTATTCCGCAGGCAAGAAGATGAACTGTATTGATCTCAGTATTCCATTAACCCTGATGTTATAAAACATCAGGGTGGTATTCCACGGGCTCGCGGCCTCCCTATCCCTTACGCTCAAGTGCTGCCGGGGCGACAGCGCTATTGGTGTGTGTTCACTACGTAGTATGTATGCTCCATGACTTGTCATCTGTTATTCCAGACCGAATTTATCATTTTGCATCATCTTGACGCTTTAATAACATCATTTTCTGAAGAAAAAAATAGCGTGACGTGCGTAACTATTGTTTTTTATTGGTTCCCCCTGGACTATTCCAAAACTCGCGTATTGCAACGGTGGAATAATTCACTGGGAGAAGAAGAAAGAAAGAAAGATACAGAAATTAGCGACTCAACGAGGAGGAGAAGGCACTGACCTTGCCGGTGCAGGGGACCATGCTCCGGAGCGTGGCGAGGTGCGCGTTGATCCTCTCCCTCCGCCGCCGCTCCGCTTCGCTGTGGCTCCTAAGGGCCGTCGCCGCTTTCTCCTCCCGCGCTCCCCCCTTCCTCTTCGGCACGTCCGCGGCGGCGGCTGCGGCCAGCTCCCCCGTCCCGCCATCCAGCAGGACCGACGACGACGTCGACGCTCCCAGATGCTGGCCAAAGCCATGTTCATGTCCATGCCCGCCGCCGAAACCACCGTAAAACCCATCGTAGAGCCCCACCGCGCCGCTGAAGGGGCCAGAGTTCATCTCGTCCCACAAGGCCAAAGGACGTGAGATCGAGAGCGTACTGGATGAAGCTTAGAGAGAAACCGTCGAGGTGAAATGCGCAGCTGGGTCAGAATATGGTTTCTTGAACTGCCACGGGGGAGACAAGCTTGACGCCTGCGAAACAAGGATTTTTACAGGCACCAGGGCCAAGAACCGAGTATACTTGTTGTCCCGAATGTCACAGATCTTCGCGACAACGACAAGACAGGAGCAGGAGGCTGCAAAGCAAGAACGCCCCAGTTTCCCAAGAATATATTGACCTGTGTAACTGCGAGCGCAGACAACGGAGGCCAACAGGAAGGAAACAACAGCGAGACCGACGGCCTGGTTCCCAAGAACACGGTGGTCCAGACAGGTCAAAAAAGACCTTCTCCCAAGGTCAATCGCCTCAGAAATGGCGAGACCCTTGGGGAGCAAAGCCGTGTCGTTGCGCCGCAGGAGGACAGGATCAGACACAAGAAGGAGAAGGGCACAAGGATCGTAGCTTGCTCCCTCAGACTACGAGTCGTAGGAACACAAATCAAAGAGGCAAATCGAGAGAGAGGAGTAAGCAGAAGACAAGAACACAGAGCAGGCTCAGCTCAGGTGCCCGGAGGCCGGTTGGGAGGGCAGGACCATGAGGGGAGCTCGACGCGCCGTAGCTTCCTCTGCTCGGACTCCACCCTGCTCCCGCCGGCGTCGGTCCTCGGCGTGCCGCCATGCGCTTCCATCATCGCCATCGATGGACTTCCGCTCGAGGGCTAGCACGGCTAGATCAACTTGGAACTCCTCTGCTGTATGAACGGGATCATCCTCTCACGCAGGTGGAAGCAATATGTATCTGCGTTTCCTCTCACTTTCTTGGCGATAGGCCGTTTGGATTGTGGGTTTCTTCCTCTTAAAATTCTGCGAGGAGAGGGAGGAGAACGGTGGCGGTAGGTAAGCTCTTTGGATTGGGATTTCTTCCTCCGAAAATTCGAGGAAGGAAGGAGAAGAAGAGTGTTTCTTTTCTAGGGATGCGGAGGAGCTTCGAGGAAGAAGAAACACCCGTTGTCTTTCAAGGATGGAGAGCTTGTTATTTAGTATACTACGTCTGATTCGTTGTTGTTTTCTAAATTTGACACACAGGATAAGGACGTGCCGTGCAAATTCTACGCTATGCTTGTTGGATTTGTTTTTTGGTTGCTACCTGGCTCTTTGTTAGAATTTTCTTGTCCTGGCCCCAAATGGTGCCAACTTTATTATTTTTTTTTTTTTGAAAAAGACGATTACCCTCAGCCTCTGCATGACTACATCTAGTGATACACACAATCATTTTTTATTAATTATTCAACAGAGTCCCACAAAGTAGATACTCCCTTCATTTCCTTATACAAGGCCGTAAAATTAGATTACATATATCAAGGTAAAATTTAATGATTGCTTTGCAATCTAATTTTTCTTATCGTTAACCCGGATCATTAATATGCCCGCATGCATACAAGAAAGAAATGGGAAAAAAATAACACAGTGTCATTATGACTACATGCATGCAAGCATTAGACAAGCTGCTAGTATGAGGAAACATCATTAATTTTTACCTCGATTACTGTTAGTGGCCTTGTACAGATGCAAAATGTATTTTCCATAGTAGCCTTGTATAAGCGAATGGAGGGAGTACATGAATCAACCCAAAGACACCTTCCTGACGACCACAATCGCTACACCTACAAGTCTCATGGAGTGCCCCGGCGCATCCACGCACACCATCTAATCCGGTGGCCACCCCAAGCCGCCACGAGCCAAGAGCACCAACCGGTGTAGCAGACCCTCAGCACACACCGCATGCGCACACTGAAGAATCCGCCGCCGTCATCTTCCGTCGTCCCATCTTCAGGATAGATCAATGCATATGCCTTGCCAGACCCAACTGTCGTCGACGCCACCATCCTGTGCGCGTCCATCATCACGCTGCCATCGCCGAGAGCCCGCTGTCCCATGCCACTGAGACACGCCGTTGTCGACGCGTCAGATGCAACGCCGCTCTAACGTTGTAGTCTTCCACAGGTCCCTCTA
This sequence comes from Triticum aestivum, assembly GCF_018294505.1. NCBI lineage: Eukaryota > Viridiplantae > Streptophyta > Magnoliopsida > Poales > Poaceae > Triticum > Triticum aestivum. Next base: position 3,025 of record NW_025241313.1, read on the forward strand.
GCCAATGAACCCCTCCAAGAATGATGCTCCCAATAAGGGAACAACACGTGAGCGCCGCCATCATCCGTTCGACCGATTAAGGGTTCCCCCCAGAGGTAGTGAAAGGAGGTGGGAGCTTCACCTTGATGATGCCTCCAAGAAGGAAGTAGCGCGTGGGGCGTCGCCATCATCGGCTCCGACCACCGGCCAAAGACAAGGTCTTCACCCAGATCTTGTCCCACAAGAATCCATCAGACATCTTGTGCATCGGCCGCCCAGATCAGGTGACCACCCACAACAGCACTGCCACCACGGGAGCCCTGACATACCTGCCACTACCGGAGTCGTTGCACGACCACTAGAGC
>NW_025241314.1:0-3368 GCF_018294505.1 Triticum aestivum
GCTCATCATCGCTTCCTCATAGTTCGTAGGTTCATCATGGTCTAGTAACATGACTTCTAGAACGGGATTACCGTACCACTTTGGTGTGGATCTTATTCTGGAAGACCTACGAGGTTCGGTAGTAACTTGATCTGAAGCTTCATGATCATCATCATTAACTTCCTCACTAATCGGTGTAGGCATCACTGGAACTGATTTCTGTGATGAACTACTTTCCAATTTGGGAGAAGGTACAATTACCTTATCAAGTTCTACTTTCCTCCCACTCACTTCTTTCGAGAGAAACTCCTTCTCTAGAAAGGATCCATCTTAGGAACGAATCTTGCTTTCAGATCTGTGATAGAAGGTGTACCCAATAGTTTCCTTTGGGTATTCTATGAAGACGCACTTCTCCGATTTGGGTTCGAGTTTATCAGTTGAAAACTTTTTCACATAAGCATCGCAGCCCCAAACTTTAAGAAACGACAACTTTGGTTTCTCGCCAAACCACAGTTCATAAGGCGTCATCTCAACGGATTTTGATGGTGCCCTTTTTTAAAGTGAATGCAACTGTCTCTAATGCATAACCCCAAAATGATAGTGGTAAATTGGTAAGATACATCATAGATCGCGCTATATCCAATAAAGTACTGTTATGACGTTCGGACACACCATTAAGCTGTGGTGTTCCAGGTGGCATGAGTTTGTGAAACTATTCCACACTATTTTAATTCAAGACCAAACTCGTAACTCAAATATTTGTCTCCGCAATCAAATTGCAGAAACTTTATTTTCTTGTTACGATCATTCTCCACTTCACTCTGAAATTCTTTGAACTTTCCAAATGTTTCAGACTTGTGCTTCATTAAGTAGATATACTCATATCTGCTCAATTCATCTTGTGAAGGTCAGAAAATAACGATACCCGCCATGAGCATCAACACTCATTGGACCGTATACATTGGTATGTATTATTTCCATCAAGTCAGTAGCTCGTTCCATTGTTCCGGAGAACGGAGTTTTAGTCATCTTGCCCAAAAGGCACGGTTCGCAAGCACCAAATGATTCATAACCAAGAGATTCCAAAAATCCATCTTTATGGAGTTTCTTCATGCGCTTTACACCGATATGACCCAAACGGCAGTGCCACAAATAAGTTGCACTATCATTATCAACTTTGCATCGTTTGGCATCAATATTATGAATATTTGTATTACTATGATCGAGATCCAACAAACTATTTTCATTGGGTGTATGACCATCGAAGGTTTTATTCCTGTAAATAGAACAACAATTATTCTTTGACTTTAAATGAATAACCGTATCGCAATAAACATGATCAAATCATATTCATGCTCAACGCAAACGCCAAATAACATTTATTTAGGTTTAACACTAATCCGAAAGTATAGGGAGTGTACGATGATGATCATATCAATCTTGGAACCACTTCCAACACACATCGTCACTTCACCCTCAACTAGTCTCTGTTTATTCTGTAACTCCTGTTTCGAGTTACTAATATTTAGCAACCTAACAAGTATCAAATACTCAGGGGCTACTATAAACACTAGTAAGGTACACATCAATAACCTGTATATCAAATATACCCTTGTTCACTTTGCCTTCCTTCTTATCCACCAAATATTCAGGGCATTTCCACTTCCTGTGACCATTTCCTTTGCAGTATAATCATTCAGTTTCAGGCTTTGGTCCAGCTTTGGGCTTCTTCGCGGGAGTGACAACTTGCTTGTCATTCTACCTGAAGTTTCCCCTTCTTTCCCTTTGCCCTTTTCTTGAAACTAGTGATCTTGTCAACCATCAACACTTGATGCTCTTTCTTGATTTCTACCTTCGTCGATTTCAACATCACGAAGAGCTCGGGAATCGTTTTCGTCATCCCTTGCATACTGTAGTTCATCACAAAGTTCTACTAACTTGGTGATGGTGACTAGAGAACTCTGTCAATCACTATCTTATTTGGAAGATTAACTCCCACTTGATTCAAGCGATTGTAGTACCCAGACAATCTAAGCACATGCTCATTAGTTGAGCGATTCTCCTCCATCTTTTAGCCATAGAACTTGTTGGAGACTTAATATCTCTCAACTCGGGTATTTGCTTGAAATATTAACTTCAACTCCTGGAACATCTCACATAGTCCATGACGTTCAAAACGTCTTTGAAGTCCCGATTCTAAGCCGTTAAGCATGGTGCACTAAACTATCAAGTAGTCATCATATTGAGCTAGCCAAACGTTCATAACATCTGCATCTGCTCCTGCAATAGGTCTGTCACCTAGTGGTGCATTAAGGACATAATTCTTCTGTGCAGCAATGAGGATAAACCTCAAATCACGGATCCAATCCGCATCATTGCTACCAACATCTTTCAACACAATTTTCTCTAGGAACATATCAAAATAAACATATGAAAGCAACAATGCAAGCTATTGATCTACAACATAATTTGCAAAATACTACCAGGACTAAGTTCATGATAAATTTAAGTTCAATTAATCATATTACTTAAGAACTCCCACTTAGATAGACATCCCTCTAATCCTCTAAGTGATTACGTGATCCATATCAACTACACCATGTCCGATCGTCACGTGAGATGGAGTAGTTTTCAACAGTGAACATCAATATGTTGATCATATCTACTATATGATTCACGCTCGACCTTTCGGTCTTCGTGTTCCGAGGCCATATCTGTTATATGCTAGGCTCGTCAAGTTTAACCTGAGTATTCCGCGTGTGCAACTGTTTTGCACCCGTTGTATTTGAATGTAGAGTCTATCACACCCGATCATCACGTGGTGTCTCAGCACGAAGAACTTTCGCAACGGTGCATACTCAGGGAGAACACTTCTTGATAATTTAGTGAGAGATCATCTTAAAATGCTACCGTCAAACTAAGCAAAATAAGATGTATAAAAGATAAACATCACATGCAATCAATATAAGTGATATGATATGGTCATCATCATCTTGTGCTTGTGATCTCCATCTCCAAAGTACTGTCATGATCTCTATCGTTACCGGCACGACACCATGATCTTCATCATCTTGATCTATATCAATGTGTCTTCACCTGGTCGTCTCGCCAACTATTGCTCTTGCAACTATTGCTACCGTATAGTGATAAAGTAAAGCAATTATTTGGCACTTGCATCTTATGCAACAAAGAGACAACCATAGGGATTCTGCCAGTTGCCGATAACTTCAACAAAACATGATCATCTCATATAACAACTTATATCTCATCACGTCTTGACCATATCACATCACAACATGCCCTGCAAAAACAAGTTAGACATCCTCTACTTTGTTGTTGCAAATTTTACGTGGCTGCTACGGGCTGAGCAAGAACCGTTCTTACCTACG
>NW_025241315.1:0-1223 GCF_018294505.1 Triticum aestivum
AGAGCTAGTTCAACTCTAGTGTAAAATTATCTGTACTAGGTTATAGAGCTAGTTCAACTCGAGTGTAAAATTGTTTGTACTAGGTTATAGAGCTAGTTGAACCCTAGTGTAAGATTATTTGAACTAGCTTGTAGAGCTAGTTGATCTCTAGTGTAAGATTATTTGTACTAGGTTATAGAGCCGGTTCTACTCTAGTGTAAAATTATTTGAACTAGCTTATAGAGCTAGTTCAACTCTAGTGCAAAATTATTTGAACTAGCTTGTAGATATAGCTCAACACAAGTGTAAAATTATTTGTACTACGTTATAGAGCTAGTTCAACTCTAGCGTATAATTATTTGTACTAGGTGATAGAGCTAGTTCAACTCTAGTGTAAAATTATTTGAACTAGGTTATAGATCTAGTTAAACTCTACTGTAAAACTATTTGAACTAGCCTGTAGAGCTAAGTCAACTCTAGTGTAAAATTATTTGAACTAGCTTGTAGAGCTAGTTCAACTCTAGTGTAAAGTTATTTGAACTAGCATGTAGCGCTAGTTCGACTCTAGTGTAAAATTATTTGAACTGGCTTGTAGAGCTAGTTCAACTCCAGTGTAATATTATTTGTACTAGGTTATAGAGCTACTTCAACTCTAGTGTAAAATTATTTGTAATAGGTTATAGAGCTAGTTCAACTCTAGTGTCAAATTATTTGTACTAGGTTATAGAGCTAGTTCAACTCTATTGTATAATTATTTTAACTAGCTTGTAGAGCCAGTTCAACTGTAGTGTAAAATTATTTGAACTAGCTTGCAGAGCTAGTTCAACTCTAGTGTAAAATTATCTGTGCTAGGTTATAGAGCTAGTTCAACTCGAGTGTAAAATTGTTTGTACTAGGTTATAGAGCTAGTTCAACCCTAGTGTAAGATTATTTGAACTAGCTTGTAGAGCTAGTTGATCTCTAGTGTAAGATTATTTGTACTAGGTTATAGAGCCGGTTCTACTCTAGTGTAAAATTATTTGAACTAGCTTATAGAGCTAGTTCAACTCTAGTGTAAAATTATTTGAACTAACTTGTAGAGCTAGTTCAACACAAGTGTAAAATTATTTGTACTAGGTTATGGAGCTAGTTCAACTCTAGTGTATAATTATTTGTACTAGGTGATAGAGCTAGTTCAACTCTAGTGTAAAATTATTTGAACTAGCTTGTAGAGCTAGTTCAACTCTAGTGTAAAATTATTTGTA
>NW_025241315.1:1308-3368 GCF_018294505.1 Triticum aestivum
CTCTAGTGTATAATTATTTGTACTAGGTGATAGAGCTAGTTCAACTCTAGTGTAAAATTATTTGAACTACCTTGTAGAGCTAGTTCAACTCTAGTGTAAAATTATTTGTACTAGGTTATAGAGCTAGTTCAACTCTAGTGTATAATTTTTTGTACTAGGTGATAGAGCCAGTTCAACTCTAGTGTCAAATTATTTGTACTAGGTTATAGAGCTAGTTCAACTCTATTGTAAAACTATTTGAACTAGCCTGTAGAGCTAGGTCAACTCTAGTGTAAAATTATTTGTACTAGGTTACAGAGCTAGTTCAACTCTAGGGTAAAATGATTTGAACTAGCTTGTAGACCTAGTTTAACTCTAGTGTAAAGTTATTTCAACTAGAGCTAGTTCGACTCTAGTGTAATATTATTTGAACTAGCTTGTAGATATAGCTCAACTCCACTGTAAAATTATTTATACTAGGTTATAGAGCTAGTTCAACTCTAGGGTAAAATGATTTGAACTAGCTTGTAGAGCTAGGTCAACTCTAGTGTAAAAATATTTGTACTAGGTTATAGCGCTAGTTCAACTCTAGTGTCAAATTATTTGTACTAGGTTATAGATCTAGTTCAACTCTACTGTAAAACTATTTGAACTAGCCTGTAGAGCTAAGTCAACTCTAGTGTAAAATTATTTGAACTAGCTTGTAGAGCTAGTTCAACTCCAGTGTAAAGTTATTTGAACTAGCATGTAGCGCTAGTTCGACTCTAGTGTAAAATTATTTGAACTAGCTTGTAGAGCTAGTTCAACTCGGGTGTAATATTATTTGTACTAGGTTATAGAGCTACTTCAACTCTAGTGTAAAATTATTTGTACTAGGTTATAGAGCTAGTTCAACTCTAGTGTCAAATTATTTGTACTATGTTATAGAGCTAGTTGAACTCAAGTGTAAAATTATTTGTACTAGACTGTAGAGCTAGTTCAACTCTAGTGTAAGATTATTTGAACTACCTTGTAGAACTAGTTGAACTCTAGTGTAAAATTATTTGAACTCGCTTGTAGAGCTAGCGCAACACAAGTGTGAAATTATTTCTACTAGGTTATGGAGCTAGTTCAACTCTAGTGTATAATTATTTGTTCTAGGTGATAGAGCTAGTTCAACTCTAATGTAAAATTATTTGAACTAGCTTGTTGAGCTAGTTCAACTCTAGCGTAAAATTATTTGAACTAGCTTATAGAGCTAGTTCAACTCTAGTGTAAACTTATTTGAACTAGCTTGTAGAGCTAGTTCAACTCTAGTGTAAAATTATTTGTACTACGTTATAGTGCTAGTTCAACTCTAGAGTATAATTATTTATACTAGGTGATAGAGCTAGTTCAACTCTAGTGTCAAATTATTTGTACTAGGTTATAGAGCTAGTTCAACTCTATTGTAAAACTTTTTGAACTAGCCTGTATAGATAGGTCAACTCTAGTGTAAGATTATTTGAACTAGCTTGTAGAGCTAGTTCAACTCTAGTGTATAATTATTTGTACTAGGTTACATAGCTAGTTCAACTCTAGGGTAAAATGATTTGAACTAGCTTGTAGAGCTAGTTTAACTCTTGTGTAAATTTATTTGAACTAGAGCTAGTTCACTCTAGTGTAATATTATTTGTACAAGCTTGTAGATATAGCTCAACTCCACTGTAAAATTATTTATACTAGGTTATTGAGCTAGTTTAACTCTAATGTAAAATTACTTGAACTAGGTTATTTAAACTTGCTTGTAGAGCTAGGTCAACTCTAGTGTAAAATTATTTGAACTAGCTTGCAGAGCTAGTTCAACTCTAGTGTAATATTATTTGATCTAGCTAGTTCAACTCTAGTGTATAATTATTTGTACTAGGTGATAGAGCTAGTTCAACTCTAGTGTCAAATTATTTGTACTAGGTTATAGATCTAGTTCAACTCTACTGTAAAACTATTTGAACTAGCCTGTAGAGCTAAGTCAACTCTAGTGTAAAATTATATGAACTAGCTTGTAGAGCTAGTTCAACTCTAGTGTAAAGTTATTTGAACTAGCATGTAGCGCTAGTTCGACT
>NW_025241316.1:0-3368 GCF_018294505.1 Triticum aestivum
GCTCATCATCGCTTCCTCATAGTTCGTAGGTTCATCATGGTCTAGTAACATGACTTCTAGAACGGGATTACCGTACCACTTTGGTGTGGATCTTATTCTGGAAGACCTACGAGGTTCGGTAGTAACTTGATCTGAAGCTTCATGATCATCATCATTAACTTCCTCACTAATCGGTGTAGGCATCACTGGAACTGATTTCTGTGATGAACTACTTTCCAATTTGGGAGAAGGTACAATTACCTTATCAAGTTCTACTTTCCTCCCACTCACTTCTTTCGAGAGAAACTCCTTCTCTAGAAAGGATCCATCTTAGGAACGAATCTTGCTTTCAGATCTGTGATAGAAGGTGTACCCAATAGTTTCCTTTGGGTATTCTATGAAGACGCACTTCTCCGATTTGGGTTCGAGTTTATCAGTTGAAAACTTTTTCACATAAGCATCGCAGCCCCAAACTTTAAGAAACGACAACTTTGGTTTCTCGCCAAACCACAGTTCATAAGGCGTCATCTCAACGGATTTTGATGGTGCCCTTTTTTAAAGTGAATGCAACTGTCTCTAATGCATAACCCCAAAATGATAGTGGTAAATTGGTAAGATACATCATAGATCGCGCTATATCCAATAAAGTACTGTTATGACGTTCGGACACACCATTAAGCTGTGGTGTTCCAGGTGGCATGAGTTTGTGAAACTATTCCACACTATTTTAATTCAAGACCAAACTCGTAACTCAAATATTTGTCTCCGCAATCAAATTGCAGAAACTTTATTTTCTTGTTACGATCATTCTCCACTTCACTCTGAAATTCTTTGAACTTTCCAAATGTTTCAGACTTGTGCTTCATTAAGTAGATATACTCATATCTGCTCAATTCATCTTGTGAAGGTCAGAAAATAACGATACCCGCCATGAGCATCAACACTCATTGGACCGTATACATTGGTATGTATTATTTCCATCAAGTCAGTAGCTCGTTCCATTGTTCCGGAGAACGGAGTTTTAGTCATCTTGCCCAAAAGGCACGGTTCGCAAGCACCAAATGATTCATAACCAAGAGATTCCAAAAATCCATCTTTATGGAGTTTCTTCATGCGCTTTACACCGATATGACCCAAACGGCAGTGCCACAAATAAGTTGCACTATCATTATCAACTTTGCATCGTTTGGCATCAATATTATGAATATTTGTATTACTATGATCGAGATCCAACAAACTATTTTCATTGGGTGTATGACCATCGAAGGTTTTATTCCTGTAAATAGAACAACAATTATTCTTTGACTTTAAATGAATAACCGTATCGCAATAAACATGATCAAATCATATTCATGCTCAACGCAAACGCCAAATAACATTTATTTAGGTTTAACACTAATCCGAAAGTATAGGGAGTGTACGATGATGATCATATCAATCTTGGAACCACTTCCAACACACATCGTCACTTCACCCTCAACTAGTCTCTGTTTATTCTGTAACTCCTGTTTCGAGTTACTAATATTTAGCAACCTAACAAGTATCAAATACTCAGGGGCTACTATAAACACTAGTAAGGTACACATCAATAACCTGTATATCAAATATACCCTTGTTCACTTTGCCTTCCTTCTTATCCACCAAATATTCAGGGCATTTCCACTTCCTGTGACCATTTCCTTTGCAGTATAATCATTCAGTTTCAGGCTTTGGTCCAGCTTTGGGCTTCTTCGCGGGAGTGACAACTTGCTTGTCATTCTACCTGAAGTTTCCCCTTCTTTCCCTTTGCCCTTTTCTTGAAACTAGTGATCTTGTCAACCATCAACACTTGATGCTCTTTCTTGATTTCTACCTTCGTCGATTTCAACATCACGAAGAGCTCGGGAATCGTTTTCGTCATCCCTTGCATACTGTAGTTCATCACAAAGTTCTACTAACTTGGTGATGGTGACTAGAGAACTCTGTCAATCACTATCTTATTTGGAAGATTAACTCCCACTTGATTCAAGCGATTGTAGTAATCAGACAATCTAAGCACATGCTCATTAGTTGAGCGATTCTCCTCCATCTTTTAGCCATAGAACTTGTTGGAGACTTAATATCTCTCAACTCGGGTATTTGCTTGAAATATTAACTTCAACTCCTGGAACATCTCACATAGTCCATGACGTTCAAAACGTCTTTGAAGTCCCGATTCTAAGCCGTTAAGCATGGTGCACTAAACTATCAAGTAGTCATCATATTGAGCTAGCCAAACGTTCATAACATCTGCATCTGCTCCTGCAATAGGTCTGTCACCTAGTGGTGCATTAAGGACATAATTCTTCTGTGCAGCAATGAGGATAAACCTCAAATCACGGATCCAATCCGCATCATTGCTACCAACATCTTTCAACACAATTTTCTCTAGGAACATATCAAAATAAACATATGAAAGCAACAATGCAAGCTATTGATCTACAACATAATTTGCAAAATACTACCAGGACTAAGTTCATGATAAATTTAAGTTCAATTAATCATATTACTTAAGAACTCCCACTTAGATAGACATCCCTCTAATCCTCTAAGTGATTACGTGATCCATATCAACTACACCATGTCCGATCGTCACGTGAGATGGAGTAGTTTTCAACAGTGAACATCAATATGTTGATCATATCTACTATATGATTCACGCTCGACCTTTCGGTCTTCGTGTTCCGAGGCCATATCTGTTATATGCTAGGCTCGTCAAGTTTAACCTGAGTATTCCGCGTGTGCAACTGTTTTGCACCCGTTGTATTTGAATGTAGAGTCTATCACACCCGATCATCACGTGGTGTCTCAGCACGAAGAACTTTCGCAACGGTGCATACTCAGGGAGAACACTTCTTGATAATTTAGTGAGAGATCATCTTAAAATGCTACCGTCAAACTAAGCAAAATAAGATGTATAAAAGATAAACATCACATGCAATCAATATAAGTGATATGATATGGTCATCATCATCTTGTGCTTGTGATCTCCATCTCCAAAGTACTGTCATGATCTCTATCGTTACCGGCACGACACCATGATCTTCATCATCTTGATCTATATCAATGTGTCTTCACCTGGTCGTCTCGCCAACTATTGCTCTTGCAACTATTGCTACCGTATAGTGATAAAGTAAAGCAATTATTTGGCACTTGCATCTTATGCAACAAAGAGACAACCATAGGGATTCTGCCAGTTGCCGATAACTTCAACAAAACATGATCATCTCATATAACAACTTATATCTCATCACGTCTTGACCATATCACATCACAACATGCCCTGCAAAAACAAGTTAGACATCCTCTACTTTGTTGTTGCAAATTTTACGTGGCTGCTACGGGCTGAGCAAGAACCGTTCTTACCTACG
>NW_025241317.1:0-3367 GCF_018294505.1 Triticum aestivum
TAGAATCATCCCTTAAGTGGCAAAAAGAATTACCTTTGATTCAAAGATCACTGAGGCTCTTTATACCAGCTTAAGGCAAAACACAATCGATCATTTGAAGGAGTCCGAAAGAAAGACATTCTCGGCCAGAATGGATGATGTGGACCACCTTGTTGAAGATAACACAAGGGATGATTTTGCCTATCATCGGAAATGGATGGGACCCAAGATAGGATGGCACAATGACAGTGCAAGTTGGGAACAAAATACAAGTGCTGGGAATGATTCCAGTAACTGGGGAGAAACTCAATAGCAGAGAGTGATTCCACTATTGGAATGGTTATAGCATAACCGGGGAAACTGAGAACAATCCCGGTTAGAAACTATGATAGCACCTAATGCTTGTGCGTGCTTTCAAGAACTTGAGCATTTCCATATTCATCAAGGTTTTACCAATATCCGTGTCAGGGATCCTGGCAACACAACATACTACCATGACGAATGCCGGTGGAGGATGCAGATACAAAGGAAGACAACACTTTCTCAGATTTCACCTTAGCGGGGCCAAGGGGGCTAAATCTGGATGATCGACCGAGAGACATTTAGCACTCCGCTTCTAATGTTCTCCTTGATGTGCTAGCGTAACCCATTTGCATGGTTTGGTATCTAGAACATCAAGTAAAAGGTCGGACTTCGGGAGCACAAAAGAAAATCCATAAGGAACAACTAAGGAGTAAATCCTATGAAGTCCTTATGGGGAGGTGATCAACTTCCTCAACCAAGATACTATAATAATAGGCCTTCTAGCTAGTTGGGTTGGCCACGACATCCACTTTACCGGTTACAGTGAGACCATTATTATCATTCTTGGGAAACGTTCCAACCATCATATCTGCCCGAGATTCAGATCTGGTTGGTGTTAGGATATTCCAGACTCATCAAGTCTAGAAATAAAAATGAAAGTTTGCAACACAAAACGACGAGATAACGTTGCGAGACTCTCAGGAGATGAGCTACGATAGCAAGCTCCAAAACAAGAGCTGGTTCTACTACATACATGTGAGCACGTTATCCAAGACAAGAATGACCACATAGTAGTCTTATATGTAAAAATACTACCGAGTTCTGGTTGGGAATCACCATCGAGGATATCGAAGCCCTTGCATAATTCCGGATCCTAAGAAGAACTTCTTCTCCTTGAACAAATTAATCAGTGGCTTGGTGTGCTAGGAACACATATGGAGTGTAGGTAATTAATCTACCAAACCATAGAATACTTCGCACGTATGCATGACTGATTTGGGATGATTCCAAGGGAAACAAAACAAACCTTTCTTGAACTCATGGCGGCAACTTGCATCAATGCACATGAATTCGAGGAAGTCACTTCTTTCATCCAAGCATATTCTTCATGAACGAAACACGAAGATAATGCTTATATAAGTTTCCAACACTAGCTTAATGTTCAACACGAATCATGGGGGAGACAAAATGCTGCTGATGGACTCAACAGCAACTCATCGGAATTTCCATATCACTGAACTTCCACCATTATGTGAACAATGTGATAGTATTGGTCAGACCAAAAGATGTAATGGTGTATGCTCAAGGAATCAACCACGAGTAAGACAACATTACGTATATCGTTGGTTCTAACTTGATTTGACGATGGCCCTCACTCAAATCAAGGTTTGGGCAAGATGATAGGTTCAACAACTGATCACGAGGACCAATCGATGAAGAAATCATCTTTCTACAACAAACACACAAACACAAGATATCCCTTTCGAAATGAACTAAGTTAGGCAAGCTTTTATCTTCCAACTCTCCAAGTTGCTGTTCAGCTTAACCAACTAGCTTAGGGGTATCCAACACAGATTCTTGGAGAAGGGGTGGTTTATAAGAAATCCAACTTGATCACGAGCTCAACATAACAGTCAGGGGATAACCTGGTAACACTTCCGAGAAGATATTCGGAAAATCACGGACCACCGATATGCTATTAAGCTCGAGAACAATCTTGCTTTTGAGGGCAGGATGATATGATCAAATGAGCGAGGACTTGACAAGATCCTAACTCATCAATCGAAGTGTGCACCAGGAAAATGGACTAGGTGGCACAATCAACCTTAGGGTGATGATTCAATAATCAACACGCTAAGAATGAGAATATTGTCCATTAACTACCAAGCAACAGAGTTACTAGGAGTATTGATTTCACACATCATGGTTCACTTGCCGGCATTCCGGTTGCGACAACACGGGACCGAGAAATGAAAAATGATGGCAAGAGGTATCACTGCGTCAAGAATTCATGAGAGATGGTGCAATTCTCATGACAATCCTCACATAAAGGGGGTAATACTCCAGGGTAGACCAGAATCAAAAGCTAGGTTGGCATTTTGATTTGCGAGATACAACTACTTTGACCCAATCCTGGATATAGATGAGGTACTGGAGTTTGTTTCTCCTTGTCATTCCGGAATAGAATGGCTTGACGGACCACAAGAGTAATAGGCATCGATAAACGAATGCACGCATACTCTTGACTATCAATTGATAGACGAGGGTCAGAATACAACTAAAGAGAGACAACTCAAAAGAACATCTGATTTTCTGAGTTGTGGATGCATAGATTAGTAAGTCGAGCAAAGCTCAGCATTTCTTCCGGATAACCCATGCAGGAAGGTAGAGTTAGCAGATTCACAATGTAGAATGAGGAACTCATCAAGAGCACTCTTATTGTGATCTTTTGGTTCAAAGGAACTCCTGCCAAGGATGGTTCATGGTATTTGGAAGAATGATATACCACGGACCTCGCAGTCTATCTCAAAAGTTACTAATAACCTAAAGGAACGAGCAAACACTATCAACATGAAGTGAGTAGGGTGAATATCGGGTTCAAAACCCAGGAGTAGAATACCTACTGACTAAATTGCATCACGGGATGCTTTTGGGAATAAAGGCCAGAATCATCACACTGGGATACAAATCATGGCTACATTACTAGATGATCCCCTAAGACACCTAGGGTCATAATAATAATTCCAGCATATATGTCGAGGTAATAGAATACCTCAACTCAGCAATTAGTGTGATTAACCTGGCCCAAAGGAACATCAAAACCAGAGGGAAAGGATTTGCAAGTGCATCAGATTGTTTAGAAACCTAGGATGACTCGGACAACATAACGGCAGTAAATGCTCAAAAAGATTGGAGACATGCTACAAAAATGGTGGCATAGCCACTCCGAAGCACAATATCAAGGTTTCGAAATCAAAAGTTATGAACATACGGAAGTAGTAAAACTGAACTGAGATTTGAAACTAACAATTCTATAAGTCTATGGATTAGTAACACGTCATCCTGATAGATAGATGAGAAAGCC
>NW_025241318.1:0-2240 GCF_018294505.1 Triticum aestivum
AGATGGATGGAGCTTGTTGCAGACTTTGACTTGGGTATTTCCTATACGCCAGGCAAGGCTAATGTAATGGCTGATGCCTTGAGCCGCAAGTCTTACTGCAACCACCTCCAGGTTCACAAAGTTCAGCCCTCGCTTGTTGAAGAATTCAGGAAGCTGAACCTCCATATTGTTCCTCCGGGTGCACTCGCTCCCCCTCCTAAGGAGTTTGGCAAGGTGAACCTCCACGTTGTTACCCAGGGTTCCCTCAATACCCTAGTTGCTAAACCAGATCTCGTGGATAGCATCAAAAGGCTACAGAAGTATGACTCTGAAGCCCACAAGATTAAGCGCTACCTCGCAGAAGGAAAGCCCTCATTCTTCACCATTGCTGAAGATGGCACCCTATACTTCAAGGGCCGCCTAGTGGTGCCATGTGCAGAGAAAAACCTGGATATGACACAGGAAGTTATGAAAGAAGCTCATGATACGCCTCTATGTATCCATCCTGGTAGTAGAAAGATGTACCAAGACATCCGTCAGAGATTCTGGTGGTCTAATATGAAGCAAGACATTGCTCGTTATGTTGCTGAGTGTGACGTTTGCCGTTGTATCAAAGCAGAACATCAAAGGCCTGCTGGAACTCTGCAACCTATCTCTATTCCTGAATGGAAATGGGACCATGTTGAGATGGACTTCGTCACTGGATTTCCCAAATCACAGAAAGGTAATGATGCTATTCTTGTCGTCATTGACCGGCTTTCCAAAGTTGCACATTTCCTGGCAGTCAAAGAAACAATCACTGCTAGCCAGTTGGCAACGCTCTATATGTCCAGGATTGTTTCACTCCACGGTATTCCATTGGTTATCAGCTCAGACCGTGGTAGCTTATTCACTTCAAGATTCTGGGCAAGTTTCCAAGAAGCTATGGGAACTCATCTGTCATTCAGTACGGCGTTTCATCCTCAATCGCAAGGACAAGTTGAACGCGTCAATCAAGTTCTCGAAGACATGCTTCGAGCTTGCGTTATTTCCTTCGGTAAGAAATGGGAGGAATCTCTCCCGTATGCTGAGTTCTCTTATAATAATAGCTATCAAGCTAGTCTGAAGATGGCCCCCTTCGAAGTGTTATATGGACGAAAGTGTCGAACCCCTCTGAACTGGTCAGAAACTGGGGAACGTCCACTCTTCGGTCCGGATATTATCCAAGATGCCGAAGAACAAGTCCGCATTATTCGCGAGAATCTCAAGACTGCTCAGTCACGTCAGAAGAGTCAGTATGACCGTCATCATAAAGACATGGTCTATCAACCTGGCGAAAAGGCTTATATTCGAGTCACACCTATGAAGGGTGCTCACCGCTTCGGGATCAAGGGCAAACTAGCTCCTCGCTATATTGGCCCATTCACTATTCTAGAAAGGCGTGGAAAAGTGGCATACCAACTGGAGCTACCGCCGAACCTTTCTCAGGTTCACGATGTGTTCCATGTGTCACAGCTCCGCCGTTGCTTCAAGGACCCAATCCGAGCTATGGATCATGAAGTGCTCGAATTGCAGCAAGACCTCTCCTATAAGGAGCATCCGGTCCGCATTCTCGACCAAGCTGAACGCCGCACACGTCAGAAGGCGATCAAGTTTCTCAAAGTCCAGTGGTCGCACCATTCTGAAGATGAGGCCACTTGGGAACGAGAGGATCGTCTGCGCGAAGAATACCCCGCACTGTTTCCTTCTACCTCCTAAATCTCGGGACGAGATTTCTTGTAGTGGAGGAGATTTGTAACACCCTGAGGATCATGCTACAGTAACTCTCTGTGATTAAGCTAATCATGTTGCTAAACAGGGCATGATCACATTTGGAATCACACTTCTTTTCAAACTCCTAATTCAAACTCCAATTAAAATTAAAGTGGAAAATAAAAGTTTTCAAAAATTTGAACAAAAATGTTCGGTGGGTGCCAAATAATACACTGGTAATTATGGTGGAGAAAACACATTTTTATAAAATACCTAAATACTTTTAAATGAAATAAAACAGAAAAGAAAATAAACAAATAAAAAGAAAGAGCAAAAGAACACAGAACAGACAAAGAAAAAGAAAAAAAGGAGAAGACCCCCCCACAGCACCACTGGCCCAACTGGGCCGACCCCCGGCCCAGCCCACCTCTCCCCCTCGCCCCCTTCCCTGTTCCCCCGACCGGTGTCGGAACAGGGGCCGGTCCCCGCCGCACCACCTCGCCGGCGACGGGGAGGATAAGGGCGCCAGC
>NW_025241318.1:2867-3367 GCF_018294505.1 Triticum aestivum
TACGCCGTCGCCGCCCTCGACTACACCACCTCCGCCTCTCCGTTGAAGCTCGGAGCCACTGCAACGGCCTCCCCGAGCTCGTCTTCAACTTCGGACGCCGGCGACCCCCTTCTTCCCCGGCGCCGACCTGCTGCTCCTAAGCTCTCACCGGCCTCCGTGTGCCGCGCGGTGAGCCTCTCCCCCCTCCTCCCCTGTCCTTTCTCTCTCGCGCGCCCCCTAGCTGCTGCCCCACGCGCGCCCGAACGCCGCGCCGCGGAGCTCGCCGCCGGCAAGGCTCCGGTGACCTTTTGGTCACGGGCTCAAGCCCGCAGCACTCCCCACCACACGTAGATGCTCCCCAGCTCCTCCGCTTGCCCGATCTCGCGCCGAACCAACGTTGCTGTTGCTCGCCCGAAGCACCTCGCCGCCGGCGAGCTCGTAGCGCTCGCCCCCGCCTGTTCCAGCCCCTCCGGCCACCACCGTTGGACGCGCGGCGCCGAGCCGCGTCGAACGCGCCCAGC
>NW_025241319.1:0-3367 GCF_018294505.1 Triticum aestivum
TTGACTCAATATGTTTGCGAATACACGCAATCATCATTGATCCTTATAAATTACTTTTCCGGCTGAGCTTCCATTCTTTTAACTGGAATTGGTTCTCGACCAACCCAATTGTCTTTGATTGTACCCTACGGCTATTCAACTTATCCACCCCTAATCAGAGCATTGCTTCTGATCCCTTGATTTGGAAATCATAATTCCTTTGCATTTGACAATTGAGTTAGTCAGTTGTTTCTATAATCTGCTTCCTCTAGTTGAGTACCGATGCTCACGTCAGATCCCTTGTGGACCACCAGATCCTTTGTTGGATTTTATCTGACAACGCCCTTCATATTCAATAAACTTGTGAGCCTTTTCTCGGATACATAATGCCTTTGGTAAATTGTATCGTCTGCTTTCTCAACCATGCTCTGCCTTCGAGCTTGAGTTAATTACTTCTAAAAGATTCTGGTATAGGATTCTAAGATGCCCCGATGGGTTGAACCTATGCCTTCCTTAATATGTGTGAACTCGAAAGTTTTCAGGAGTCGTACTCTTCTGGTATTTTGCCAGATAAAATTTCAACGCTATAACTTCATCGAAAGCGAGAAGTGAATGAAAGGGTATGCATTGGAGAAGTGGGAGTCGACCTTGAACTTTGCGTTCATGCCCATGGACACGATGTACATCTTCTCATCGAAGTTTCTTTTAAAATCAATTATTCCCTTGGTATAAGTTCATCTTATATCTGAGATCTGGCCTTTTGCAATCGTGGTTCCGACCATGTTCTCCTTTAAATACCATTCCCTGTGCAAGTTTAAGCACTTGTCTTCTATAGAGCAATACCCCGGTCCAACCTCTACTTTGATCTATCGTCGAGTATTACAACCTGGTATCTCGAGATTATCATGGAAGTGCATAACTTTTTATGAGTTCTTCATCAAGTGCTACCTTCCCACTGATTCCAATTTTTCGCGGGCTCTGAGTTATTGAACACTCAAAGACACCGATAACTGAACCGAGTCCGCTCTACGGTTCAACAACTCTTCAGTAAGCTTCTATAAGTACGAGTTTGTACCCGATCACGCCATTCCTAGCCTGTTTGGCTATATCATTGTTGTGACGATTCTAACGGTGCTACCTGGTCCTTATTCTCGGAGCACCAATTTTCGACGATGAACTAACCTTACGTCGATTTTTCCTCGTCATACCCTTTCACCTTAAACAACAAGCTTGAGTTCGAGTTTGTGTCATAACTGTGGTTCCAATAACCTCTTGCTTCATCATTCCTTTGACTTGAGGTCGTCGCTGATTGACTACATCTTCATGAACGCTCGTGACAAAGGTGTCGTGATCATCAACATTCTGAGCTCATCCAGGATATCAATTGAATTTATGACGAGAAATACCATCCTTGCCCTTGATGAATTGTATTATCGTCGACCACTTTATTGCCCTCCCACCAACACAAGCTTGTTCATGTTTGGTGTTATACCTTGAGTTCCTTGCTGTCCAGCAATTGTTCTTCTTTACCTTGGAGTATTACCATCCTTTATGTCAAGACTGTTCTGAGATTTGTTCCACTTCTTGAGAATTCTTGACATAGAAATACTTCTCACCATCACCATTCTTTCTTGGTCCCCGTGTTAATTCCAACAAGTGAACGGTGTTGTTTGGATTCTTTCCTTCTAGCAACCCTATTGCTTTGAAGTGAATGGGCGATAGTTCATTCTAAGTCTTTCGATAATTGAATCACCATTCTAACATTGGCCGTGCAACCCAACCCATATTTCGGGTGCACCGTTCAACCAATGTTTAAATTATGTATGTTTTCCTCGAGCATGTCCCATTATATCATTTGATCTAACAAATGTCATCTTCTGGTTCACATTATCGTGGAAATCCATCCGTTGGAATTCTCGATGAATTATCGCTGAGCCCATCAGCCACCTCCTCATCCCCTCCTTGGTTTAATGATGAACTATTGCTTCAGAAACCCGCTCCCATAGTTCATTTCCCGAGAATCTTGCAATGTCATTTCGTCGATTTGTGTTGCACCTTTTCCTCTCGGACCCCTTGAGTCTGAGGTATCATGACACCAATTGGATATGAATCTCGGTCAGATATGATGGATGGGACAACTTTCCAAGAGTTATGATGTTGATCCTTTGATGACCCGATAACATGATGTCATGCCTAGCACCCCCCCCCCCCGGCTGGAGGACCTATCATTATAGATTCCTTTTCAGCAAGGTTATCCATTCATCCATGAGGAAATTGTAAGACTTATTCTACAAGTTATTCTTGATGGATCCTTCGTGTTTCCAAAGTCTGATCTTCACCTGAAGACCATGTCACTGCTATCTCGAAGCATGTCAATGGTACTCCGATTTTCAACAGGCACGTTTGAAGCACGATGCTATATTTTAATTATCAATTATCCTAACACCGTTGTATGAGTAATATCATGAGATTCCTTCCCCCTTACCTAAATGGTTTTCTACTTTATATCCTGTCATGGATATCTTGCTCTGCTTGTCCTTGGGAAGGATATACCCTCGAAATATGTGTTTAAACATATTTTCCTTTCCATTGTTCTGTTTAATCTGATGATCATACTTTCCTTCCATTGGTTTGTTTAAACCTTTTTTTATTATCTATATGATATAAGCAGTAATAATCCACTACTTGTGCAAACACCTCGATGTACAACTCGGTCAGCAAGACCTTGTTACTATTGTTGATGACATTCCGGTAACCACCGATGGACGGGGACCTTGCCTATTGGTCCGCCTCGTTTCAACGAGCAGGAAAATGGTTCTCTTCGTCCCTCGCCCTTGGTACCAACGTTGTTGCCGACATAGCTGACATGGTACTCCCTGACATGCCTTGCTATCATGACCGTGCAAGATGTCACTGCTCCTATTAAAAAAAGAACCACATGGTGGGCCCATAACCCACAGTTTCACAGGATCGAAACCTGACTCTCCTATACACCCTGTTGCCAAAGTTATTCCTATAGCTTGACTTCGTATGTAATTTGCGAGCCACCTTCCTAGTGATCAATTCTGGTATCGGACACAATACTTATTCCTGTTGCTCTGAACCCCATTCACACTCTGTTTCAGGCAATGAACGATTGCCTATCCGCTTGAAACTTCTTATTGCACCGTCTTACTTTGCTCTCGATGTGTTTCATTTGTTCAACTCGAGAGATACTCATATGTTCATACTTGGGAAACCCCCAGAAGATTTTCCCTTGTAACATCCTATCGTTGTAGAGCTGCCCCTTACCTATTCGTAAGTACGATGGAGATCCCGAAGAAAGGATGACAAATTGATCATGGTGACTTGAAGCAGTGAAATGAAGACATCAACGAAAGGGATCAAC
>NW_025241320.1:0-3366 GCF_018294505.1 Triticum aestivum
GGGATCTCCCGCAGCGTCACCATCAACTTCGTATACAATAGTTAGGGCACGTCCTACTTGAAGCAAGTCAAGCCGGGTTTTCTCCAAAAAAAATTCGTTTTCTTTTTATCTTCTCATATTTTTTTCCTTTTTTCTTCTTCATTTTTGTTTGTTTTTCTTTGTCTTCTCAATTTTTATTTTTATTTTGCTTTTTCTTATGTTTGTTTTTGTTTTCGCTCTAGATTTTCGTACATGTCAAAAACATTTTTTAATAAGTGATCAACATTTTTTGTATAGACGTTCAACATTGTCTGAATGCTTATTAAATATTCTTTTTAAATACTTGTTTAATATTGATACTTATGCAACATTGTCAGATACTTCTACGATATTTTTTAAATACTTGTTCAACATTTACTAATAAATATTCAACATTTTTCTTCAATACTTGTTCAACATTTTTTCAAATACTTTTTCAATATTTTTAATACTGGTAATATTTTCAAATATTTGTTCAACATTTTAAGTAATCGTACACTCCGGCCACTTTGAAGCGCGCCGCTAACCAATCCTGACTCTAATTCTACCCCAACATCAACACTGTAAATCAATCGTAACAAAAGAAGAAATTTAGTAATGCCATTACTACCTACCTCATAGCGGTTAATCAATCGTAACAAAGAAAAGAAATGTAGTAATGCCATTACTACCTTCGTAGCACCAGCTAATAGCAACCGACTTGTATTGAGTCTGTACGGAGTAGTAAGAAAGTTACCATCTAATATGTTTTCTATTAATAGAATTACCATCCAATTTTTAATTGTACCTATGTACCACATGACTCTTGTGTTGGCTATTCACAAGTAGTTGCTAGTAATAAAATTACCTCCTATCTAAAGTGTATAGCTAATAACAATTGACTCTACCGAGCCAAGTTTTGGTTTACTACATGGTCAAAATAATTATGATATTTTATATGTTGCATTACTATATTTTGTAAAGAGTGTTACTAGGGGTGTAGAATAAGTTATTCTACAGTCTTAAGATTATCTCGGGTGAAAATGTAATTTATTTTAAAGTATAAAAAAGCAAAAAAATAAAGCAACAAACGAGAATAGAAAACAAAAAAAAACAGTCCATGGCCTCCCGCGAGGCTGGGCCAGCCCATATGGGGCTCCGCACGACGTGAGTATTTCCCCCTATCTCGCTTAAAGCGGGATATAGGGGCACCCAAAATGGACGTGAACTATGCCGAAACATGGTCAGCCTGCAAACTAGCCCATGCAGTCGAACGGCTATCAAAGTTGGGCTGCCCGGGCAGCAACCCCGGACGAACAAGAAATCTTATTTTCCCTTCGAAAATATGTCCTACGGGTACTCGCAACTAAGTGAGTGGTATCCCTTGCGGGAGCCCCTCAAGACTCATTTTTGGTGGGTTGAGAGAGCGCCACTTGGCACGCTCTCAACCGCCGTGACGTGTTGTGTGTTAGGCCTTTCCTCGAGATTTTTTACGTGTTTTGGGATTTTAGATGGGCTTTTCTCCAGGTTTTTTTGGCTTTTCGGTGTTTTGCCTGGTTTTCCATAGGTTTTGGACACAGCTATGCCTCTTGGAAAGGAAAAGAAGTGTCGGGGGTTGGGTGCGACATATGCCAATGGATATCCTATCATGGTGGGAGCGAGTAGAACATCGTCGGTGCCTGGAAGCGGGATGAGGCGTAGACACGAATTCCGACATACTTTACCCAGATTTGGGGCTCTCCTAGGAGATAACATCCCTACTCCTGCTCTGCGGGGTCTCCGCATGATCACTATGGCACTAGCGAATACAATGGTGCTCTTCGAGCTGTATGCTAGAGGTAGAAGGAGGTTGGGCTAGCTCTCTTCTCCCTCTATGTATGAGTCTAGTTCTATCTGATTCGGAACCCTTTGCATGGGTGCCCTGAGGTGTTTATATAGGCCCACCCCCAGGGGTACATTGGTAATCTGGCCGGGTGTAGGGCCCGGCTGTCAGCGTCTCCGGTCGCCGGCTTCTCTGTCGGCTGTTGGGGCCCGCCGCTTGGTGGGCCCCGCCGACTGGTCTGGTACGGAGCCGGCAGGTCGCCTCCGCCGCTGGCGGGTCCGGTAGGCTGGTTACTGTAGCCGTAAGGCTAATGACGCATGCTTGGTCGGGGGAAGGGCGTGGCACTCTCGCTTAGTTTCATTTTTCTTCACGTTGAACAGAAAAAGAAACCATGGATCAAGGACTAGTGCAAAAACTTGCCAGGCCTGCCCAGAAATAATTGGCTATCAGTGTTTTTGGAAGATTATAAAAAGGAATGATTTAAGAAATTTGACGAATTTAAGAAAATGTACATGAATTTCAAAAGGAGGGCCAAATTTGAAAAAACACGGGTTTATTTTTTAGTTACTGAATGCTAAAAAGTGTCCATAATTTCAGAGTTAATTGCATATAAGTACCACATATGGGGCTAGGATAATGAATTAGTACTGGTTTTCGTGCATATAAAAACACGTCAGAACCGCGCGGTCCGAACGGATGCGTGGGGTTTGGGGTCAGCGATGGAGATGCCCTAACCTTACATGTATACAGAGAAGCATGACAATGAAATGCACCACATATATACCATATTTTGTGTCCCCTACCCTAAGTGAGTTTTTGTAAGGAAAAGGCAGGCCATCTGCCATTCAGCTGTCCACGTTTGACAGTACTACACATGCCCTAGTGATGATTTAAATGTGAAACTTTTTTCTACAAACACTGAACCCTTTCTTGCATTTTTATGCACGGTGCGCATGCATAACGCAAAATTTAAGCCGCATGCAAGCATGGATGTGTCCCGCTCGATCGTCTAGAACCTGTGTCCTCGCTAGACAGACTGTGAGATTCGCCAAGTCGGGTGGTAGTGGTTCTTACTTTTCTCTACGAATCAGAGGCAACCACCATACGTACACCACCATACGTGCTCCCCGGCTCCACTTGGAGAGAAAAGAAGAAACGGGACGCCGATGCCCGATGCGCAGCCACGTATTTTTGTGCGTGCATCTGTGCCGATTTGACCGGCCGGGCCTCTCTTTCCGGCGACAAGACGGACCGCCGGGCTCGCCGCCCGATACGTGTCCTCCGGCGCCCGAGCACGGCGCGGCGACACGTAACGCCGAGACCTTTTGGGACGATCAGGCCAGCCATGCATGTGATCGGGCTGCAGGAAGGGGGCTGTGAAACGACGTGCGCGGTGCCGTACTGTCGCCGGAAAGCCAGAGGGATATATACCTCCGGTTGGAGCTCGATGGGTTCCTGCCACACGCGGGCGAGATCTCTCGGCGCGCACGGCTCCCTCCCCGTATCGATGCGCTCCGGTGAAAATGGAGATATGTTTCACATGGAGA
>NW_025241321.1:0-3366 GCF_018294505.1 Triticum aestivum
GCTAACAAGCTATGCATTCCAGCTAGCTCCGTTCGTCTTTTGTTGTTGCAGGAGGCGCATGGAGGAGGATTAATGGGACACTTTGGCGTGAAGAAGACGGAGGACGTACTTGCTACACATTTCTTTTGGCCAAAGATGAGACGGGATGTTGAGCGTTTTATTGCTCGCTGCACTACATGTCAAAAAGCTAAGTCACGACTCAATCCTCATGGTTTATATATGCCTTTGCCTGTACCTAGTGTTCCTTGGGAGGATATATCTATGGACTTTGTTTTAGGTTTACCTCGAACAAAGAAGGGGAGGGATAGCATATTTGTTGTCGTGGATAGATTCTCGAAAATTGCACACTTTATACCATGTCATAAAAGCGATGATGCTGTTAATGTTGCTGATTTGTTCTTTCGTGAAATTATTCGCTTGCATGGTGTGCCAAATACTATTGTTTCAGATCGTGATACTAAATTTCTTAGCCATTTTCGGAGATGTTTATGGTCTAAGTTGGGGACTAAACTGCTTTTTAGAACTACTTGTCACCCCCAAACTGATGGACAAACTGAAGTAGTCAATAGAACGTTGTCTACTATGCTTAGGGCTGTTTTGAAGAATAATAAGAAAATGTGGGAGGAATGCTTGGCTCATATTGAATTTGCTTATAATCGTTCATTGCATTCTACTACTAAGATGTGCCCTTTTGAAGTTGTGTATGGTTTCCTACCTCGTGCACCTATTGATTTGCTGCCTCTTCCATCTTCGGAGAAGGTTAATTTTGATGCTAAACAACGTGCTGAATTGATTTTAAAAATGCATGAGTTAACTAAGGAAAACATTGAGCGCATGAATGCTAAATATAAACTTGCTGGAGATAAGGGTAGAAAACATGTTGTGTTTGCACCTGGAGATCTTGTTTGGTTACATTTGCGTAAGGATAGATTTCCTGATTTGCACAAATCAAAGTTAATGCCACGTGCTGATGGTCCCTTTAAGGTGTTAGAGAAAATAAATGATAATGCATATAAACTTGAGCTGCCTGCAGATTTTGGGGTTAGTCCCACTTTTAACATTGCAGATTTGAAGCCTTATTTGGGTGAGGAAGATGAACTTCCGTCGAGGACGACTTCATTTCAAGAAGGGGAGGATGATGAGGACATCAATACAATTGTTACACCCACAGCCCCTACTGCTACATATACGGGACCAATTACTAGAGCTCGCGCACGCCAATTAAATTATCAGGTACTTTCGTTTCTTGGTAATGATTCACATGTTCATGAGAATATGATGCTGCCTAAATCGGATACATTTGTTTTGCTTACAAATGAAGGGCCTAGCTTGGAGAAGGATGAACATTGGAGCAAGAACAAGCATGGAGATGATGGCATGCGCAAGGGGAACAAGAACGGAGTTACAAGTGATGATTTCAGGACTTTGAAGCCACCATAATGGGTGCATGAAGCCTTGGACGAAATATACAAGATGCCACTTCATAAATTTCGTCCCGAGGCTATTATAGGTGCTGCGTCACCTTTTTATTGGGTCAGGCCCATGTAATTTCGAAATACATAAGTATAGGCTATTTTTAGAGTCCGTATGTGTGGGGAAACAAGAGATAGGGTTGATTTCGGACCCCTCCACCAAGGGCCACGAAATTCCCCTCTCTTCCTCCATATATACAGCCCTTAGGGCACCGTTTAGATTTTGGGTTTTGTTTAGATTAAAGTTCGCCATAGCTGCAACTTCGCGTACTTCGTTTGTGTTCAACGACCAGACAAAGGCGTCACAGAACCCCACCTTGATCAATAAAGCTTTCATCTTATATTCGCAATATCCAGATTGCAATCTCAGTTTCTTGCTTGTTCTTCGTTTGCTTGCAGGAAACAGACCCTCGTGGTCAGGTTGATCGTGCTCCGGCGTGGTCAATAACCTCTCGGAGTTGGTTTAGCGATTGCTAAGGCGCGACGTCCTCGCACGTTCGTAGTCGGATCGTCAAAGTCGACTGCCACCAAAGCGATATCCATCATCTCATCGAAAGACGGGACACCTTTGCCTCTATCAAGTGGTATCAGATTTCCAGGTTGCTCGGTGAGATTTTACTGTTTTTCGTAGTTTAGATCGAGTCTGTTCTTCATACCTATAGTCCACGAAAAAGCCAAAAAAAATAATTAGGGTTAGTTCATCCCATCCGAACCAATCTGAGCCTTGCATAATCTTTTCTGTATTTGCTTTGTTGAATTTGCGGTTGCATCGTCGTGTCCAGTTGCTGGTCTTAGCGTCTAGTCTTTTAGAATTTCGAGTTCTGTTCACAGGTTGTCACGTTGCCACTGGCATATATCACCGCCGCATCATCATCGTCGCTGTTGCCATATACCACCACCACATATTCACCGCCAATCCGAATCCATATACGCCACCACATATCCGCCGCCATCACGCCAATCCGAGTTCACCTGCAACATATATCCGCCACCTGTCCGTGTTCCACCAGATTCATCTCCGCCACCAGTCCGAGTTCCACCAGATTCATCTCCGCCACCAGTCCTAGTCCGAGTCTAGTAATTGTTGCATTGTTCTCGATTTCCAGATCACGCGATACTCCGAGTCGTGACAGAGAAGGACTCCCCAACTTCCGAGCCATCCGCAGAAGAAAAATAGTTCCAATTTCAAAAAAAAAACTAAGTCTGGAAAATTCTGGCTAGGTAGTTTTTAGACCATTTGTAGACTTTTTCGAAAAAAAAATTTGCGGAGCAAAAAAAAAAGAGGAAAAAAAAAGTGCAAAAAAAAGAGAATTTTTTTTTTCAGAGTGTGCTTTTCCCTTGTTTACGTGCCGCGTCGTGATTTTGTTGGTGTTCTAGGCTCGCGTCTCTAGCACAGTCTAGCCTAGGACCAGCACAGTACCGTCATTGAGCGTTTATTCAACTTTGCATCTCTGAATTGATTATTGCTGACCCTTTTTGCTACCATAGTATAAGCCTTCCCAGCTCCACATACATCTACGTCGTGCGTTTGACTCTCCCTGGTAATCGCTCTATCCAAGCTTTGAGAGTTTTGACTACAACGGTTGCCGATCACCGCCTGTTGCTGGGTAAGAACTGGTAAGAATTTGAGTTTTGCTTGACGGATTTGTGACACCCACCACCACCACTTGTTCGTAGTCTGTAGGATCATATTCTTGTGTGTTTCTATTGCTGCTAACCATGCCAGGATCACAAGCCGACAAGATTGACTGGGAGAATTTATCGAACAAGGAGCTTCATGATAAGTTTCAGCAAATGATGACTGAACAGGTGCAAGATGTGCTGAACAATTTTGAAGAGGCCATGGAGAAGATCACTGGCCTTGAGAAGACGTTCGAAACAAAGCTCGATAACA
>NW_025241322.1:0-3365 GCF_018294505.1 Triticum aestivum
TGATGTCATCTGTTTGATCTGACAAAATGGATGGTAATAAGGGCATTTGGACCATGTTGCATCGTGCCACAAGTGTGACCCTTATCATTTGGGTTAATCAAAGAACAAGTGTGCCACATTTTTGCAGCTCCAGTCTATCTAGGCCTTCATGGCCATAATGCTCGAGCCCAAAATTTATATCCGCCAGGCGGATGGTCCGAATATACTACCTGACTAATGATAGGGCCTCGTAGAGTAGTCGATGAAAACAATAATTACCAAGGTCTCCTTTGGTTCAAAGGAATTTCACGGTTTTTGGAGAATTTGGTTCCTTACAAATATTTCCTATATAGTGCTCTGCACACTATTTTGGAGGGAAAATCATCCACTCAAATCTCTTTGTACAATTCCTTTTGTTTTACCTATGACATCAGACACTCTTTGGTTCAATGCCGGCGCATGGGCTCTATAAAAGGAAGATTTTGGAAGTCTTCACATACAAGATAATGAAGAAAGATCTGTAGAGGACACCCCTACTGATGTAGCCGACTAGGAACATGTAACTCTAGGGGCCATGTTATCTTATATAAGCCAGGCCGAGCTAGTTGATAGACACCTTACAATAAGTTAGGATCCCTTGATTATAACATGTATTATGTACACACCTATACATCAATGCAACATGAGCAGTAGTAGGGTTTTACCTCGTATGGAGGGCCTGATCCAGGGTAACTATGTGCTTATGTTTCTCCTTCGATCAACTCACCTCACTGGGATACCCTATCAAGGGATATGCCATATTCTACACTGACATATAGAATTCAGGAGGACATGTCATTATAATAACATGTTTTATTTTTCCTGCATTTGTAGAATCAAACATATCAAAGAGGCCATACAGGTCTCTTTGGTTTGGAACTATCATATACATAGCAATAGAAAAAATGGATGTCACGTCAGATTAATTCCTATAGAAACTGAACACACATCATTCAAGTAGGAAATATTTGGTTGTGTCACTGAATACACGTCA
This sequence comes from Triticum aestivum, assembly GCF_018294505.1. Taxonomy (NCBI): domain Eukaryota; kingdom Viridiplantae; phylum Streptophyta; class Magnoliopsida; order Poales; family Poaceae; genus Triticum; species Triticum aestivum. Next base: position 1,013 of record NW_025241322.1, read on the forward strand.
TAAACTGAATACCTATTTGGTTGTAGCATAGTAAATACGAGGAAATTATCTAAAACAAATGGGGACATGACATATTTATCATAGAAATAAAGAAAAAATATATGAAGTTTCTACCGGAATTTTACTTTTGAACCGCATGCCGAGGAGACAATAGGAGTCCCACTTTTTTCTAATTCTACAAATAAAAAAAAGAAAATGGAAAGGAATGAAGTCGTCCAATGTTCCTAGTATTAGTTTTATTTTAACCAGTGCAGATGCTAAAAATGTACCATATATGGTGGGGGTGTGCTCCTCACCCGAGGTGTAATATTTAGAAAATCTCAACTAACACGCATGATCCCTTCCTTTTCATGAATGTTTTCAATAAATGGTATTTTTTTATTGACTCATAATGTAGCATTAATAGGATACAAATACAATAAGTACACACATTGTCTTTTCATTCACTAGAATAAGAACTGGCCAATTAATCAGATGGCTTGTAGCTCCAACCATGTTTTCTTGTCTCAGGTGTGACCCGAGCTACCTAAGATTGGGATATCTGATGCATGACCCTCCGAATCATTCCTAAAAATATCTAGCCATACCACATATAGTTAGAAATACTGTAGAAAGTAACAATCACTACAAATTAAAGCCTCCAAAACATCTCGTTTGGTAGCTAGATTGTCATATTATGTTACTAGTTTGTTCCACATTTTGTTCCATATTCTTCAATTATATAAATATATATTACTCTTCATGTCTAGGTTTTTGGAATAACGCTAGCCTTTGTTAAACCCCTTGCACCCTGAGATGCATATTGATAACCTTATTATGTTGTATCATTACAGAGATATCAAACTTTGGTCTTGTTGCCAGAAGGAGAGAAGGTTCAAAAACAGGACCAACAAAGACAAGCATGCCAAACAAGATCATTGTAAACACTCATAAGCCCACCAATGCCACACCATCCATAACATGACATGAACTCCCCACTAATCTAGTCGGGCTTCTTTGCGCCAAGTTCCATCGGCTCTTTGTGTTGCACATTATGCAATAATCACCGCAGTGTAGCATTCCTATGATAAACAATACTAAATATTGGGGTGTGCAGGATTACCGAAAGAGGCCCCGATCTACCTATCCTCCCAAACAAAATTTTGGCCACTTGCACACTAAACGGTAAAAAATGAACAAAAGCATCCTTAACCTTCATGAGGCCCTTTGGAAAATTGGAGTCCGTTGGTTTGTCTTTAACCATTGAGAATGCCTTTTGCCCCAAATGATTATTACTATGTAAGGAAAACTACCACAGTCCGCACTTGGTTAGCAAATTAAATAACCATTTAGTCAAAAGACACATACTTTTTTACTTCTAGATCATAAATGCCAAGGCTACACCCATCTTTAGGGATACATAGTGTTGTTTGTATGAAAACACCATCGTCTAGGGGTATCTTAATAATTCAATCAAATGTATAGCTAGTGACGGTGGACTTATAGAGAAGGTCATCGTACATGAAAACAAATAAACAAAATGATGTTTTTTGAATAGGTTTCATCATCTTGATTGAGTGTGGTCTAGTTCTTGGGGGGGGGGAGTGGCTCCGGGTTGTAAAGAGACTCCTCAGAACCCTCTCTGAAAATCCTTCATGAGGTCGATCCGAGTTATAACGCGAGTCCTTGTAATCAACCCTAGAATGAGTTAGAGCTATTGAATATGTACTAGAGACCAAGCCCCCTTAAGTTTATTCAAGCGAGAGTGAATGAGAGTACATCCCATGAGGGTTCGTATATAGGTGAGGGTACCTTGACAGATGACCAAAACTATCCATGGTGGTTAGGATGGTAAGTCTAGGTCCATGGGTTCATGAAAGAGAAGTCAAAGGTGAAGGTGTCCATAGTCCATGCTACACTACTCCCTTTCATACATGCATGAGTGGGACTTTCATAGACTTGAGCTTCTTTGCGTCTTGCCTATATTGTTGACTTTGTCCATTTGTTTTGCCTTCTCCTTTGATTTGTTGACCACCACAATTTGATTGGACTTTTGTTAATCACCTTGAACCTTGTTGATCGATTTTGACTTTTGTTGACTAGCCATGTAGGACTATAGTTGGAACCCCGGGTAGGATTATTTATTTTCCTTCAACACATTAAATTTCATAGCATGCTAAATGTTGCCTTTTCATATATTGATGTGATGCCAAAATAATTGAGAGTGCTAGTAGCCCTAGCCTCTCCCGGACCCTCCTTGGTCCAGAAAAGATATCATAATTAAGGATGTGGGCACTACTTATCAGAAAATTAATGAAGACTAGACACATTTCATAGGAAAGACTCTTGTGATACCCAATACTAAGACACTCCT
>NW_025241323.1:0-3365 GCF_018294505.1 Triticum aestivum
GATATGGTTTTCAAAGTCAGAGATTAGATAGTTAGGATTTTTAAATCGGAGATTAGGTGGAAGGCGATGCAGAGATTGAAGGAAGTTTTCTACATCGGTGGCTTGCTGGGTATTTTTTTTCTAGGGTTTTGGTATTCCAGGGTTTTCATAACAATGAACAAGTGCAGATGCGTAACAAAATAGCAGCAAATTTTAGCAAACAGTCCTTTAGAAACTTTAAGAAATATTGGCCTTGTGCAGTGGCGAATCCAGGAAGAAACCAAAGGGTGGGGGTCAAAACTTATAAGCTGGGCTAGTGGATTAAATTCCTTTTTAGGCCGAAATTAGGTTGGGTTTAGTAAGGCAGCCATTAACTTGTAGTCCTAGATTGCAGGTCAACTAAACATTTCTCAGAATAATATTTACTGCAGTGTTTGTTTTTTTTGTAGAATATAAAATTTTGATCCAAATATTTCTATCTTTGTAGGGAAATAACAATAAACTCTTAATTCTGTTTCCCAAATTAGTTCATATTTTAAAGATTATAAATGTGAGGGCGTACAATATATCAGAGTTTTTAGGAATTATTTTAGTCTTTATTTTCTATGGTTATGTAGTATCAGGAAAAAGTGAAGTTCATTTTCTCTAATATGACAGACAAGTGGCAAATTGAGTTGGTTACCCTGACGATCCTTCGTCCGTCCAGAACAAATTTTCTTTTCTTTTTCAAGGAACATATTGTTGGATGCAGATGTATGTAGATGGGCTGTATGTTGAAGGTGTGCATGTGTACATTCGGGTGGGCCGAGTAACAGCAGTAGTAGGATTTGTGTTTTGATAGGACTTTTCTCAGAGATTACTGCTCAGTCTCAGACACTACCTCAGTTGTGCTGCAGAGGAGGAGGGGCCAATGCCGCGCGTTGACACTCAGGGTGAGCCCATGCTGTCGGTCGAGGATCAACAGAAGAAAATTTCTGAACAAGCTGTGGTGCGGCGGGCACGCGCTGCGTTGCGGGGTTATGAGGAGTGGATGGCGAGCCACCCGCTCAGTTCAAGTGTATGATTGTTGATTAGTGATGCAGTACCTTCGTTGATTATACTGTCTGATTGTTACCTAGTGTGTTTACATGCATAAGCCCTTTTCTTAAATTCTCATCCTTTGCTTTTCTTCTTTTTTTGTTTACACAGGTGGTGTGCATAACTTGTCGACAGGACTGCAACAGGCCCGATGCTGATGGGTTGACATTTACCATCAGGCTAGATGGGGGTACTTCAGCTGTGGTATAAATAATCATGTCAATTTTTACTTGTATCGTGTTTGTTCCCCTCTACTTTGAAGATTAACAAAATGTAGGAAATAAATAGCAATTAAATTCTACATCTACAGATCGTGCCATGCTACGCATGGCACCAGTTCAGCGCCATCCCAGACAGTTCATTGTTTTTTCAAGCGAGAGGGAGCCGCATGTATGATTTTGACGTGCACAAAGGGAATTCAAGGGCGATCATCTGTGGTGAAAACCGATGCAGGTTTGTTGAAGACTTCGACCTGCGAGAAGGCGACCTTGTCTCCTTCGATTTGACTAAAGACATTCCTATGGTGTACTGCTACAACCTGCCAAGGACATGCGATCAAAACGAAGAGCGTAAAGATCCTCAAGAATTAGCTGTCATAACGAAGGGAATTAATCTGACGAAGCAAGAGGAGCGTAACCTACATGACCTTTTGGCGATGAAGAAAGGTTATATACGTGCATTTTTTGTCCACCGCTTCACCAAGTCGAACATAGCAGGAAAGACGATGGTATGTTTTTGGTGTACTAGTATTTTCTATTTTGTATGCAATTTTCTTTGTTTTTTCATGGAGAGAAAGATTAATGATATGCTATTGTAGCTGAAACCAGTGAATACACTGATGTGTGTTTTTGCATATCCTTTTGTTTCCCATAACTGAAGATTCTTATGTGTAGATGTAGCTGAAGATCCTTTTGTTTACTGCTCCTTCACATATTTGATAATTTTTCTTCCTATGACGGTGCATACAGAGATTGCCGGTGAAACTTGTCGACGCCCTGAAGACCCGATGAGATGGGGAGATACCGGGAGATGGGCTTGCTGGCATTCGGCTGTGCAAGGACAGTTTCATGTCGGTCAAGTACCACAAGTGTGATGATGGCCGCATCATCTTCGGCAAGGGATGGAGTGATTTTGTTGACAGTGAAGAGCTCAAGGTTCATAAAGTCGTTCTTTTCGGTTTCAAGACCACCACCCGTGAAGATCTTCAGATCGAGGTGGTTATGACCATGCTGATCGAGGAGCCACAAATGTAGCACGACAACGCAAGAGTGTCCTTTACACTAGGTATAGTGCGAAAACTATGTTGATAGCAGTTATGCATCTATGGTGTTATGTCTTCATTATGTCTTGGGTGATGATTAATATGAGAGGAGGACATGTTGCAGTTAGAGTAAATGCTAGGATTGGGCCTTATTCAGGACTCAAAATAGGGCTTACACAGGTGGTTGCTTTATTGGCTGTCGTTTCCCTGGCTATAATCATGAATGATGGTAATGCAAATGGAATCGTTAAGGGGGTTTTATTAATATTTTAAATCATGGAGTTAGGATGGTAGAACTACCTATGAGTGTTTACGTAGGAGATGCGGGAAGGGCATCAGTTGTGTTCTTGACTCTTTGGTAATGCAGGAATAATGTGAGATTACAAAATAAATGTTATAGTGATCTTATGACTCTTGTTTAGCTAATTTACTTGTGGATCATGGGATGGTCTATATTGCAGATGAAGGTGGTAAACAAAGAGGTGCTGTTGTTGGGAGCAAAGAGGTGCTGATGGTCTATATGCGCAGGCTAGAGCATGTAGCAGGTGAATTGTACAGTTCATCACAAGTGTGGAGACACAGGGTATTGCGGCGTCGCCTGCGCATCTCTCAGCTATATTTTCTGCCCTCTGTCGTAGTTTTATTTTTTGGACCTTCATGTTAAGTCTGGCTGGGCTTGCTACCATGTATGATTTGTGCTGCTAGTTGATTACTTTAGTTTCTACCTGTAGTTTGTATCAGGGGCTTGAAAGACCATGTGGTTTCTGTTAATGGAAAATTACAGGGGGCGACCCTTATTTTGATTTAAAAAATGAACTTTCTCTATGCAATTAAAAAATAAAATTTCTCTATTCAAACCCAGTTGACAACAGTATTCATTATAAATCAGAAATAATCTTTTGGTAAAAATGGCTATCGCATTCTGTATCATAGCTAGCAAAACCGAAACAAAATAAACGTCTTAAGTATAATATCTCGTGAACGTGGATCAAATTAGGCAAGACAGCTAGAATAAAGGATGATTCAACTTGCAGGAAATTTGAACTTA
>NW_025241324.1:0-3365 GCF_018294505.1 Triticum aestivum
AAAAGATCTTCCTGAGTAGAAAAGTTTGTAGTACATGAAATATTAGGCATCATTGGATTGATGCATGTACCTTTTCGCATTAGCAAGGTTGGCAACGAACGGATGCGATGAACTTCCCACAAAATAATGAAATAATGAACAGGTGACAAAGATATCTGAGCATGCATGAGATCGTGTAAGAATAATCGCAAGTTGTGTGTTAATATGCTATGTGGGTGTGCGTGTGTATCACATGAAGAAAGCAACACAATATTATGGCAGCTAAGTGATAAGTAATTTTTGTTGTTTGCATTACAACATGATACAAACTTCATGTGCACAAGTGGAAATTAACAAAATTTGGAACCATGGGGAATCATGTGGATGTCTGATATTATACTAATAAAATAAATGAGACGTGTCGGAAAAAACCAGTAGAAGGTGTACCTATAAGTCTTCACTCTTTAGATTTAACTATTGGTTGAGATTTTTCTACTCAACTTTACTAATTTCTGTTATTAATATACGTCAAAGGAACTAGAAAGAATCATAAGCTATTTAATGGACTAAACAAATATAATTAATTCAACATTGTTACAAGACTAACTATTTTTTTAATTGAGGTAGTGATCAAGTGTACCGCAGATTCATCATAGACCAACCTTATTTTTGTGCAACATTTATGTAGGTGGTCAACAATTTCAACTAAATCATGACAATTCACGGTTGGGACAAAGTCAAATCAAACAGACAATAAGCACTAATTGGTGATGATGAAAATATTTGTATTTCACAAGTAAAACAACAAAATTTATCTTGGATATTGCGGAATAATGTTGGCATAGAAAATATTGCCAAATTTGTCTATCGGTTCATGGGTCAAAACTCTGAAACAATATCTCTTATAACTGATAGAAATCTAGCCGCGCAAATGCGCGGGTCACTCCGCTAGTTTGCTTGACAAATTCAAAGTTCGGACTGTAATCGTGGTCAGTCTAGTCAGTGGATTAGATGACGAGGAGGTAGATATTCCATATCTCTTCACAAGCTACCAAGGATATGAATGGCCGACCATTTACCTACTGCGTGGACCTAGCCTGCTGCAAGCTCTAAGTACTAGTACCCCTCTCACCAACCACCGGAGCCATTTCCATCCAAGCCAAAATGCTAGTCATGGAGACGGAGCGACCCACAGTGCTCGCCTCTCTCGCCGCACTTCTACCGCTGCTGCAGATGACGGTCGACGCGCTCGCGCCAGACACCGGAGTACAAGCGAGGGCACTCCTCGCCTGGAAAGCCAGCCTCAGCAACCAGAGTCAGCACGCCCTGAGGTCCTAGGAGAACATGGCGGCGCTCTGCAGCTGGCACGGCGTCAGCTGCACGGTGCACCAGCGCCGGCCGGTGATCAGCGGCATCACCCTGAGGAAGATGCAACTTAGAGGGACGTTGGAGTTTCTCAACTTCACGGTGTTGACGACGCTGACAAGTCTCGACCTCTCTCACAACTACCTCTCCGGTGGCATCCCTCCAGGCATCAAAATTCTCGAGGACCTCCAAAGTCTGCTCCTGCAAGGCAACCAGATAAGAGGCTCATACAACTAGATAAAATGAGTAGTAATCTTGTGACCCTCAACTTGTCAATCAATCATTTAGTTGGTCACATCCCTTCTGAAATAGGCCACCTAACTCACTTAGTCACATTAGATCTGTCTAGCAATAATCTTTCAAGCTCAATCCCAAGCAACATCAGTGGTTTGACAAAACTCGCCACCTTGAATCTTTGCCAAAATGAACTTTCAGGGGTCAATTCCACAAGAATTAGATTACCAAGTGAATTTAGAGGTCTTGGATCTTAGTGAAAACACACTCTCGGGTTCCATCCCAGACATCTTAGGGAATTTGACAAAACTCAACAGCTTGTACCTTTGGGACAACAAACTTTCCGAACAAATTCCACAGGAATTAGGTTACCTTGTGAACTTAGAGGGTTTGTCTCTTCAAAAAAACATACTCTCAGGTTCCATTCAAAGAAATTTATCTAATTTGACCAAGCTCACCTTCTTACGCCTTTGGGAGAACAGACTAAGATCAATTGAGCATTGCCTAAAGATTCACTTTCTGAAGTTGAGCCACAACGACTTAAATGGTACAATTCCTATTGAAGTTGGGATGTTAGTAAACCTACAAGATATGTTGGATCTAAGTGACAATTCAATTGTTGGTTCTATTCCAAGTCTGTTAGGCGATCTTGGTATGCTTGAAGCCTTGAATCTTTCTCACAATGCACTGAATGGTAGCATACCACCATCATTTCGGAGCATGACCAGCCTCCTATCCATGGATGTGTCATACAACAAACTAGAAGGGTTAGTGCCACATACTAGGTTTTTTGAGGAAGCTCCAAATTCTACTAGGTTGTATTCAGATGATTGCCATAGTAGTTCATAAATGGGTTGATGCAGTCCTTGTTACATAGAGACAAACTGATTCTGTGAGCTGATATACACATGTGGGCGTCTCTCCGGAGCAGAGTAGCGCGCGCGCACACACACAGAGATGCCGGAGAGAGACAGAGAGAGATGCCTGAGCAGATAGTTCTGCCTGGCATCATGGACATCCCGTCGCAGAGCTGGAGTGGAGTTGTCTCGGCTTGGGGCAACCCGCCAGCTCAAAAAATCCCAGGATCCACGGAGTAGCTATTTCCTTGCTCCGCTGTTTTTACCTGCCGCTCTGGCTGCTCCGGGAGCAAAGTTGTGTGGAGCGGAGGGGCTCCGAACAGGCCCTAAGTGTTGGGTCTGTACCTAGCTAGCTAGCTAGCTAGGGTTTCTTATGCCGTAGATTCGGCGCTGAAGATCGAGTATCGGACAGTTTAGTGTGCATTCTATTGTACTTGCTAAAAAGAAAGAGAGGATATATATATCAGTCGCCATTAGCATCTCTGTCCATCTGCCCCGTGGTTGGAGCATTGGCGTGAGGAGGCAAATATTCAGAGTTTAGAAAACATAGCAAAAGCAGAGGATGCTTACTACATGCAAATATTCAAGTTCAGAAAAGCAGAGGTATGTCCCTGGAGCCCCTCGGTTGAAAGAGGCAGAATTAACAGCATGATCATCAAGGGTTCTCCTGCAGGGCGGGATGCTGGAAGGAAAGTCACGGTCGACATTCCTGTTCAGGATTGTTCAGATTCTAAACACATAAATTCATAAACAAGCACATTCGGTTTGGCTTATCATACTTTCTTTTTTTCGAAAGAGGGGACTCCCCGGCCTCTGCATCAGAACGATGCATACGGCCACCTTTACAAATAAATAAAGTAGTTCAACAAAGTCTTGCAGTCTGCAACAAAATAATAAGCTGGCCCACAAAGAGCAACAAAATAAAAAAAA
>NW_025241325.1:0-3364 GCF_018294505.1 Triticum aestivum
GTTTGCGATTTGGAATCGTCCGGATCAGTGTCAAAGCTTGTATCAACGTAACCATTTACGACGAGCTCTTTGTCACCTCCATAAACGAGAAACATATCCTTAGTCCTTTTCAGGTATTTCAGGATGTTCTTGACCGCTGTCCAGTGATCCGCTCCTGGATTACTTTGGTACCTCCCTGCTAGACTTATAGCAAGGCACACATCAAGTATGGTACATAGCATTTCATACATGATAGAGCCTATGGCTGAAGCATAGGGAACATCTTTCATCTTCTTTCTATCTTCTGCAGTGGTCGGGCATTGAGTCTTACTCAACTTCACACCTTGTAACACAGGCAAGAACCCTTTCTTTGCTTGATCCATTTTGAACCTTTTCAAAAATTTGTCAAGGTATGTGATTTGTGAAAGTCCAATTAAGCGTCTTGATCTATCTCTATAGATCTTGATGCCCAATATGTAAGCAGCTTCACCGAGGTCTTTCATAGAAAAACTTTCATTCAAGTATCCCTTTATGCTATCCAGAAATTCTATATCATTTCCAATTAGTAATATGTCATCCACATATAATATTAGAAATTCTACAGAGCTCCCACTCACTTTATTGTAAATACAGGCTTCTCCAAAAGTCTGTACAAAACCAAATGCTTTGATCACACTATCAAAGCGTTTATTCCAACTCCGAGAGGCTTGCACCAGTCCATAAATGGATCGCTGGAGCTTGCACACTTTGTTAGCTCCCTTTGGATCGACAAAACCTTCCGGTTGCATCATATACAACTCTTCTTCCAGAAATCCATTCAGGAATGCAGTTTTGACATCCATCTGCCAAATTTCATAATCATGAAATGTGGCAATCGCTAACATGATTCAGACAGACTTAAGCATCGCTACGGGTGAGAAGGTCTCATCGTAGTAAATCCCTTGAACTTGTCGAAAACCTTTCGCAACAAGTCGAGCTTGTAGACAGTAACATTACCGTCAGCGTCGATCTTCTTCTTGAAGATCCATTTATTCTCAATTGCTTGCCGATCAACGAGAAAGTTAACCAAAGTCCACACTTTGTTCTCATACATGGATCCCATCTCAGATTTCATGGCTTCTAGCCATTTTGCGGAATCTGGGCTCACCATCACTTCTTCATAGTTCGTAGGTTCATCATGATCTAGTAGCATGACTTCCAGAACAGGATTACCGTACCACTCTGGTGCGGATCTTACTCTGGTTGATCTGCAAGGTTCAGTAATAACTTGATCTGAAGTTCCATGATCATCATCATTAACTTCCTCACAAATTGGTGTAGGTGTCACAGAAACCGGTTTCTCTGATGAACTACTTTCCAATAAGGGAGCAGGTACAGTTACCTCATCAAGTTCTACTTTCCTCCCACTCACTTCTTTCGAGAGAAACTCCTCTAGAAGGGATCCATTCTTGGCAACGAATGTCTTGCCTTCGATCTGTGATAGAAGGTGTACCCAACAGTCTCCTTTGGGTATCCTATGAAGACACATTTCTCCGATTTGGGTTCGAGCTTATCAGGTTGAAGCTTTTTCACATAAGCATCGCAGCCCCAAACTTTAAGAAATGACAACTTTGGTTTCTTGCCAAACAATAGTTCATAAGGCGTCGTCTCAACGGATTTCGATGGTGCCCTATTTAATGTGAATGCGGCCGTCTCTAAAGCATAACCCGAAAAGGATAGCGGTAAATCAGTAAGAGACATCATAGATCGCACCATATCTAGTAAGGTACGATTACGACGTTCGGACACACCATTACGCTGTGGTGTTCCGGGTGGCGTGAGTTGCGAAACTATTCCGCTTTGTTTCAAATGTAGACCAAACTCATAACTCAAATATTCTCCTCCACAATCAGATCGTAGAAATTTTATTTTCTTGTTAAGATGATTTTCAACTTCACTCTGAAATTGTTTGAACTTTTCAAATGTTTCAGATTTATGTTTCATTAAGTAGATATACCCATATCTGCTTAAATCATCTGTGAAGGTGAGAAAGTAACGATATCCGCCACGAGCCTCTACATTCATCGGACCACATACATCTGTATGTATGATTTCCAACAAATCGGTTGCTCTCTCCATAGTACCGGAGAACGGCGTTTTGGTCATCTTGCCCATGAGGCACGGTTCGCAAGTACCAAGTGATTCATAATCAAGTGATTCCAAAAGTCCATCAGTATGGAGTTTCTTCATGCGCTTTACATTGATATGACCTAAACGGCAGTGCCACAAATAAGTTGCACTATCATTATCAACTCTGCTTCTTTTGGCTTCAACATTATGAATATGTGTATCACTACTATCGAGATTCATCAAAAATAGACCACTCTTCAAGGGTGCATGACCATAAAAGATATTATTCATATAAATAGAACAACCATTATTCTCTGATTTAAATGAATAACCGTCTCGCATCAAACAAGATACAGAGATAATGTTCATGCTCAACGCTGGCACCAAATAACAATTATTTAGGTCTAAAACTAATCCCGAAGGTAGATGTAGAGGTAGTGTGCCGACCGCGATCACATCGACTTTGGAACCATTTCCCACGCGCATCGTCACCTCGTCCTTTGCCAGTGTTCGCTTAATCCGTAGTCCCTGTTTCGAGTTGCAAATATTAGCAACAGAAGCAGTATCAAATACCTAGGTGCTACTGCGAGCTCTAGTAAGGTACACATCAATAACATGTATATCACATATACCTTTGTTCACCTTGCCATCCTTCTTATCCGCCAAATACTTGGGGCAGTTCCGCTTCCAGTGACCAGTCTGCTTGCAGCAGAAGCACTCAGTTTCAGGCTTAGGTCCAAATTTGGGTTTCTTCTCCTGAGCAGCAACTTGTTTGCTATTCTTCTTGAAGTTCCCCTTCTTCTTCCCTTTGCCCTTTTTCTTTAAACTGGCGGTCTTATTGACCATCAACACTTGATGCTCCTTCTTGATTTCTACCTCCGCAGCCTTTAGCATTGTGAAGAGCTCGGGAATCGTCTTATCCATCCCTTGCATGTTATAGTTCATCACGAAACTCTTGTAGCTTGGTGGCAGTGATTGAAGAACTCTTTCAATGACACTATCAACAGGAAGATTAACTCCCAGTTGAGTCAAGTGATTATGATACCCAGACATTTTGAGTATATGTTCACTGACAGAACTATTCTCCTCCATCTTGCAGCTATAGAACTTATTGGAGACTTCATATCTCTCAATCCGGGCATTTGCTTGAAATATTAACTTCAACTCCTGAAACATCTCATATGCTCCATGACGTTCAAAACATCGTTGAAGACCCGATTCTAAGCCGTAAAGCATGGCACACTGAACTATCGAGTAGTCATCAGCTTTGCTCTGC
>NW_025241326.1:0-3364 GCF_018294505.1 Triticum aestivum
CTATAATAAACAGGAAGAACAGAACAATAGAGCATATGCTTATGGGCACAACCCATCGCTTATTCTCCATCTGAAAAATACTGAATATCTTTTTACTGGCTGACAAAATATTTTGTTGGTCCGTCCCTTTCCGACGTCACTTAACAGTAGTGTCCTCTACTGCAGCTATGGTCGATGCTTCGCTATAGCCATCGGCGTTCTGTCACCAAAAGGCGAACAACCCGGCTCTGCCATCGACGGGCGTCGTACATCTGATGCAGACAGCACGTCCGCTGGCGCCATGTCATGCGAACGATTGGGTGCAAAGAGATGGTATTAGCCCGTTGTAGGTTAAATTGTCCTGGCTGTTGATCTCCCTGGGGTTGACGACTTAACGGTCTTGGTCTTCCGGTCTGATTGGCATCACTTGGCGTTCATCGCGTTATCGGTGTCGGTGTCCACGTCGCTCATGCTTTTTATCTAGTCTAGTGTGAAGCCTCGGCTTTGAGGTGCACTTGCTTAGGTTTTTTTTTTCCTTTTGGAAAGTGCACTAGCAAAGATGCAAAGATCTCATGGATCTAGTCTAGTCTGAAACTTTGATCATCTCTTTATACAAGGGAAAAGAGATGGCACGAGGTTGCTAACTCCACATACGTCGCTGCTTTGTATAACAATCTTTAAACTGGTAGAAATATATATTGGGCAAAAGTGAGGAGGCACTACTATGTAAAAATGTGTAATTAAATTTTGTGCACAAGGCTTAGTCACGGTTCTGGTAGTGGTGGCACGTTTAGAGTTAGAGGTCGAATAGAATCTGATAGCAACCGGAGATAGACTCCTAGCTAACCGGCCGGTTAAGATACTGTAGTTCAATGCGGAGGTCTGGCCACCGCGCACACAACTGCGCCCACGGTATACCGATAAGGAGGACATGACGACGAGCTGCACAAGTAAGTCAAGCAGCTGCCGTTGCAACCTAGCTACTCTCGCTGCCACCTCGAATCCCTGCAGCAAGAGAGTTAGTTAGCATGACAAAGATAATTCCTCCTCGACGCAGCTGTTGGCATCGGCGGCGGTGCATCTTGACGACGATGACGACGAGTCGACGACAGTCTCTGTCTGGTACGTACATGTGCTGTATAATCCCTACATGACGCACGGCGTTTGATCTTTGTGTATGCAGCTGTGCATGCAGCACGTGGTGGTCAGTTTCATCATGTTGTTTTTCTTCTTTATATCTGCACCCGCCCTTTATGGACGGAGCTGGGGCATTGGTGCGACCTGATCATCGCCGCCATCACCTTCCTCTACTCCACGGTCATGATCCACCTGCTGCTTATCAAACGCCGAGGCCAGAAGAAGACACAGCAGCTCGAAGCATGTGAAGTGATTATTATTATTATTATGAAATCCACCTATTACGTACGTACTGATCAACGAATGTCACTTGATTAACCGAAATGCAATTTACTATTTCGGTAATCAGAGGCTGTGGAGCACAGCCTGGCGTTGGAGAGGTTGGAGGTGATGGAGCGCCAGGCTGCTGCGGCCGAGGATGCCGTCACCGCTCGAGAAGCCCAGGTCCAGTTGGAGGTGGAGGAGAGGGTGGCGAAGGCACGTACGGACCTAGCTGAAGGGCACCGTCTGGACCTGGAGCTGCTCAGGGCCGAGCTTGAGGGCAGCCTGTTATGGTTATTTCGTTTCTTAACTGTCTCGTGCAGTTGACGTCGACGTTATGTTGGTTGCGACTAAGATCATGTTAATCTTCTTATGTCAAGTATAATGGTGCTATCTTAGAAGTGCCATATAGGCTAAATATTGAGGTGGAGGAGAGAGAAGTCACAAGAAAAGGCTTGTCTTCTCTTATTTAAGAGATGATCTCTTAGCACAATATGTCTCACCATGTTTTTAGGAATAGCTAGTTATTTAAGATAAGGCAAAGAGATAACCATTGTAGACATGCTTTTATTGCCATCTCTAAATTACATGCAAGGCTTAATATAAGAATGTCATATCAACCACTGTTATTGCCCTTAGGAGTCGTGATCTTCATCTTGACTTGGTCTTCGTTGCTTTCCTGGTCTTGCTATCCACGGCGGGGATGTTTGTTTTGCTCAAATTTGAGGAAATTAACCCGAAGAAGATTGTTGGTTAAAAATGTGAAGATGCCTCAGATCTAGTCCAGGTCAAAAGCCTCGGTATCTAAAATGCAACTGCCTAGTTCATTTTCTTCATATAAATAAACTTTGACAAACCCTATAGAAGAAGATCACCTGTCAAGCATGGTACTTGTGAGTTTCTTTCCTCTTCTTTTTTGCGAATTGATGGTACTTATGAGTACTTTGGCATGCATGTACAAAGAATGCCAACTTTCTATTGTCCAAAGAAATTGTGGTTCCCCAAGCCCCTCTCCTTGTGTCCCGACTGCAACGCGCTGCTTGGCTCTAAACCCGCCCCAATCTAAAACATTAGGCTCGTGCCCAGTTTAAAATACTTACCACTGCACGGGCCCTTGTATACATGTACTCAACAGTAATGATCAAACTACTACTCATCAAACACCAGGACGAGAAGAGTAGGGAACTGGAAAATGGTTGTAATGAAGAAATCCCCAGCGGGCCACAGGTATAGTATATGGTTACCAGATGCATTGTTGCACGAGTTTTCTTGGCATGACTTACTCAAGTGGTGTTGCGAGCAGATGCAATTGACGTCAATGTTGATGTTGGTCACGACTGGGGTCACGTTGTTCTCCTTGGGGTTGATGGTCTTCCTCTTTCGGCTGGACATGCATCACTTGGCCTTCATCGTGTTATTGGTCTCGGTGTCCACATCGTTGATAGTTTTAATTGTGATAGTTATCGAATTCAATCCGGAACAAATCTTAGAGAGAGATGCAAAGATCACAGGGATCTAGTCTGGTTTGTATCCTCCACTTGGAAGGTGCACTTGCTTAGTTATTTTCTGGAGTGACTAATGATAAATTAACTGGACAACACTTCCACATTGAAGTCTGGTCTTCATCAAAGAAAAATGATTCTCGCCCTGCAGAGTTAAGTTTCAGCACCCTAGAGTTCGACGTCATTGGTGTTACAACATCGGAGCAAATGTATCCCATTGCCAACACCGTTTTTTAGTGGTGGCAACCATTCTTTTTTTCATGCAGCACGCGTAATTGCAAGGACATAATATATATGAAATAATGGTGGCACAAGATCATACTTCAAACACCATCCCTACCTCGATATATAACAATCTCAATCTTGTGCGAACCAACCTATGGTTGGATGGTTAGGAGGACTATGGTATACCCTGCCACCACAGTTCAAGTCCCAGTTTTGACATTGATGCTCGCGTTTGCTGAATTTATTCCAGGCCTTCCTGC
>NW_025241327.1:0-3364 GCF_018294505.1 Triticum aestivum
GCGATCCATTTCTTCACCTAACATATCATCACTCTTATCTAGCATGTTTTGAACCTTTTCAAAAGCCCTTTGTTGTTTTACAGCAATCTTTGCAAGTTTAGAGTAGCTGGGCTTGAGATTCTCATCAGATTCATTTTCACTAGATTCAGAGGAGGTATATTTGAGTACCTTCGCACCTTTTGCCATGAAGCAATAGGTGGGAGCGTAGTCATCATTATCTTCATCATGCTTGTCGGTGGGGTCAGTTTCTTCTGTGTTGAAGATGGACTTGCTAACGAAAGCAGTAGCGAAGGCCAGACTCGCCACACCGGATTCGGATTCTTCAGACGCCTCCTCTTCCTCATTTTCCTCAGATTCAGCTTCAGAGTCCATTTCCTTGCCAATGAATGCCCGAGCCTTCTTGGAGCTGCTCTTCTTGTGAGATGAAGACTTCGAGGATTTTGATGACGAAGATTTTGACGATTTCTTCTTCTTCTTCGCATCATCAGAACTGTAATCCTTGTATTTCTTCTTCTTCAATTCCTTTTCCCACTGAGGACAATCTTGAATATAATGACCAGGTTTCTTGCATTTGTGGCACAACCTTCTCTTATAGTCACTTGATGAGGAATCACTGCTTCTTGAGGATTTTCCAAAGCGACCACGTCTTGAGAACTTCTGGAATTTCTTCACGAGCAGTGCTAGCTCCTGGCTCATTTCTTCAGGATCACCAAGGCTACTACCAGAGTCCTCACATTCAGACTCAGACACAACCTTGGCCTTCAGGGCACGTGGTTTGCCATAGCTCGAACCATAGAGATCTCTCTTTTCAGCAAGCTGGAACTCGTGAGTATTTAGCCTTTCGAGGATATCGGCAGGATCAAGAGACTTGTAGTCAGCCCGTTCTTGTATCATCAGACCCAGAGTATCAAATGAGGAATCAAGCGATCTCAACAGTTTCTTCACCACCTCATGGTCAGTGATGTCAGTGGCACCAAGGGCTTGAAGCTCATTTGAGATGTCAGTGAGGCGATCGAAGGTTTGTTGGACATTTTCATTGTCGAGTCTTTTGAAGCGGTTGAAGAGATTCCGAAGAACATCAACTCGAGAGTCACGCTGAGTTGAGACTCCTTCATTCACTTTGGACAGCCTATCCCAGATAAGCTTAGCAGTTTCCAAAGCACTCACTCTTCCATACTGTCCTTTACTCAGATGGCCACATATGATATTCTTCGCTTGAGAATCGAGTTGCTTGAATCTCTTCACATCGGTAGCGTTCAGTGAGGGTGAAACAGAGGGAACACCATTTTCCACAACATACCAGAGATTGTTGTCAATATCCTCGAGATGCATTCGCATCTTGTTCTTCCAGTAGGGGTAGTCCGTCCCATCAAAGGTAGGACACCCAACTGAGACCTTGATCATACCTGTGGTCGACATAACTAAAACTCCAGGCGGTTAAACCAAAATCACACAGAACAAGGGAGTACCTTGCTCTGATACCAATTGAAAGTGCGTTATGTCGACTAGAGGGGGGGTGAATAGGCGATTTTTATGAATTCTTCACTGAGGAATTTGCCAGTGAGGGAATTCCTTAGAGAAGAACTATTAGCAGCGGAATAAGTACTCAGAAGTAAGCATAACAGAATGCAAGCATGGTCATCATGATGAAATGAAGACAAGCACAGAGTACAGAAAGCGTAATCACAGGATAACACAAGATGAAGACAAACAGACTGAAGAAATTAAACTGAGGAAATTGAGAAAGTCTTCAGTCAAAGTCTTCAAACACAGATATGAACAAACACTCAACACAGTAATGAGGAAATGAAAGGGGTTGAGGAAATAGAACCAGTAGGTTGGTGAAGACAATGATTTGGTAGACCAGTTCCAACTGCTGTCTCAGTTGTACGTCTGGTTGGAGCGGCTGAGTACTTAAACTCGAGGACACACAGTCCCAGACACCCAGTCTCTAAGCACGCAGCTCAGGACACCCAGTCCTCACCGTTTTCTCCTTGAACTAAGATCACACAGATCCTGTCCAATCACTCGTGGTAAGTCTTCAGGCGACTTCCAAACCTTCACAGACTTGGTCACTCAGCGATCCACAATTCCTCTTGGATGCTCTAGACCTTGACGCCTAACCGTCTGGAAGAAGCACAGTCTTCAAAGGTAACAAGCGTCAGATCCACGCAGGATCAATTTCTTCAGTGATGCTCAATCACTTTGGATTTGTAGGGGTTTGGTTTTGGGTTTTCCTCACTCGATGATTTTCGCTCAAAGTCCTCGGAGGATGGGTTGCTCTCAAATGACAAGTGTCAAGTTCTCTTGGAGCAGCCAACCAGCTAGTGGTTGAAGGGGGCGACTATTTATAGCCTAGGGAGCAGCCCGACATGATAAGACATAAATGCCCCTCAATGATATGACTGTTAGGTGGATAAGATATTTTGGGACAGCTGTCACGCAGCACAACAACGATCGGAAATTTGACTCTCGAATTCCTCAGGGCTATCATGTTCCTCACTGTGTAGGTAATTCGCACTGGCGAATTCCTAACTCCTCAGTCAGAACAAATTCATCAGCGACCAGAAGAACTTCATCTCTGTCACTAAAGAAAGTGACTGAACTGTATGAGATTTCCAAAGGCTTCACTCGAAGGGATTGGTAGGTGTAGGATTTTGAGTTGAGCATCACATGGAAATTTTTCCTTAGTATTTCCTCGACCCCCTTTAACAGTATGGTGTTTCCTATGACTCAAAAAAGAGAAAATGAAACTACTAAAACAAAAGTCTTCACGCTTCATGTTCCACAAATGAATACCAAGTCTTCAAGGTCACACCAATTTATTCACTTTCAAAGTCTTCAGAAAGTCTTCAGAATATCAAAGTCTTCAAATGAAGAACTTCATTCTTAGGGGTCGACTTTCTCTGTAATATCAAACTCCTCATAGACTTATAGACCTGTGTACACTCACAAACGCATTAGTCCCTTAACCTATAAGTCTTCAATACACCAAAATCACTAAGGGGCACTAGATGCACTTACAATCTCCCCCTTTTTGGTGATTGATGACAACATAGGTTAAGTTTTCAACGGGGATAAATATATGAAGTGTATACACTGATATTGAGTAATTTGATTACAAGATATAGAAGAACTCCCCCTGAAGATGTGCATAGTGAGGAATTTGCTTTTGAGGCAATGCACATTTGAAGAGTTGAATCATGGAGATCTCCCCCTATATCTTGTAATTCATACACGCATTTGATATATAATATGAAGAATTTGAAATGCATGATGAAATATGGTGCCTGATGAGGTTCAGCATGCGTGCAATGTCATTGACGAGGAAATAAGCATGCAGAGCATAATGCAACAAAAGTAT
>NW_025241328.1:0-3364 GCF_018294505.1 Triticum aestivum
GGGGGGGGGGACTCGGTAGTGGCTAGCATTGGCAGATCTCTCTCTCTCACACACACACACAGACACACATAAAAGACAGTTTCTCCTTCCTATCAGTTTTGTATGGAACAATTTCTGCCATTTATTGATATAAATGCTATAATAGTCCCACCAATCTCAAAGAAAGAATGCATGGTTGATTTGGCTCTGCTAGGTACCAGTCTCGATAGACAGCCAAACTGAGGAGTTCATGTGTAGAAGAAATTGCACCAAGGAATAAATGTGTTGATGATGAAGGAGCTTAACGGCATTAAATGATATAAACTCATTAAATTTTAAAATTTACAGTGGTAGGCTAATGATATCATTTAGTTTTTAAATCAATTTTGGTATATATTAATAGAACATTGAATCCAACCATATAAAAGATAAATATACTCAGAGATACAAATTGCACCCTAAACAAAGGGGAGATTGCAACAACGAGAAATCCAGCCACATAAGTACTTGCAAAGATCCGTAGAGGAACAAATTTTAGTTGAATCAATATAATAGTAGATCGACGCATATGTTGGACAGCTCGAGATTGATAACCCCGTGGACATTGAACAATCGCATGAAGAATATTGGGGAATCACCCCAGTCTAGGAAGCCAAGCACACTATTATCGCTAGACCAAGCTGACGACCTTGTGTGCAAAGGCTCGGAAGAAGAGGATGTACATAAATGCAGATGATTTTCACATCCATTACTTGTTGACGATTCTATGATTTTTAATGCAAATTTAAACTTAAAAATAGCAAGTGTTAGACACATATTGCACAAATTCTAGAAAACTGCTAATGTCAGCAAAATCTGATATTTTCTTGAGTCTGAGTACCCATGTTGGTGTTAGAGCGAATATTTATATTGACTTCCTTGTTGATATTCAAGGTCTACTAGTATTTGGGGCTACTAGCTCTTCTGGGGCAAACTGGAGTCACTATTTCCAGCGTTTTCAATAGACGATTTGTTAAATATTATTAGGATGGATGTAAAAAATAA
This sequence comes from Triticum aestivum, assembly GCF_018294505.1. NCBI lineage: Eukaryota > Viridiplantae > Streptophyta > Magnoliopsida > Poales > Poaceae > Triticum > Triticum aestivum. The sequence goes on from NW_025241328.1 coordinate 1,024, forward strand.
CTATCACTACAGGAGAAGGAGATCGTGTTGAAAGGTGTTGTCAGAGCATCCTTGTGTGTGTCATGTCGATCTTCAAACTTCTGAAAGGGGTATGCAAGGACGTGACTTATCTTACATAACCGTTTTAGTGGGGAGATGATGAAAAAGCAGAAATATCATTGGTTCAACCAGTGAAAGTTGTGATGCCTAAATATATTGGATGGATGGATTCAATGTATTCCCACTCTTGTAATTTAGCCATGCTGGCAAACCAGTGTTGAATATTACTGACCTATTGTTACTCATTGTGTGCTGAGATACCGAGAGATAAATACTATCCAGAAGGGGAAACTGAAAACTAGCCCAAGGGCTTCAGGTGGCAAATCATTTTGGTCGGAATTCACAAGTTTAAAATAGAAACTACTCAGTGTGTAAGAAATAGAGCGTATATCAAACTGTGGGAGGACCCTTGGATCCCATCGAGCCCAAAGCACAACGTTATCTCGCCACGGTGAGGAGCAATTCCTATGTGTGGTTGATCTTATTTATCCAGGTACTAATGATTGGGATAAAGATTGGATGAGACTACATATAATATTAATGCTCGGCGAATACTGCAAACTCCTCTAAATAACAAAGTTTTCGGCGACTTACTTTCAAGGAGTTCTATGAAGAACTGGTGTTTGCCTGTTCGGTCAGCTTACCATCTTGAGTGGCATCACCAGTTTGGAGGTACGACGTGCAATTCTCTTTGAACTCGGTTTGGAAATTAATGTGTGTGAATTAGAGATCACAAGAAAAAAATTAGAAATCTGTTGGCATACACTTATGGTATTATCCGTCTAAAAACTAACCTTGGAAGATGGAACATGCGCGCATTTAGTGGATACCCCTATTTGTGACCCTTCGATTTCAATGCCTAGAAACAACCTATATCTCACAAAAGCTCAACCTGATTGCAACCATAGAGTCTGCTACTTTGGTGGATAGATAGGGGTCTGCTGCTCTTTAGGAACTACTCCAATTGTTGGAGAAACAAATGTGGTGGATTACCCATGTTGGGTTGCAGGAGGCTATAGTTATTACAACATGGTATATGTTGTGGATTAGTTGCCAAGAAAATCACGGAGAACGGTTTCCACCATTGGATCGTTGAGAAAAAGCGGATGTTTTGTTAATGGGAACAAGGAACTATTTATAGTTGTCGCGATAATAAATAACAACACTCATCCGAACTGCAGGAACATGTACATACGAAATAAGAGAATTTCCACTTGTATTTTTTGACAAAATTGCGACTTTATTTAGATAAGGACATAACAACTGCAGTTTTACAATGCAGAACATGTAAGACAGAAAAAACAAAACTTCCCATCAGCACAAGGAGGTGGCGGCCAGGCTCAAAAGGGGGAGCCCCTGTATGGCACCTTTAGTGCCACATTTCCGTCCTAACGCTCACGCGCCTTGGCCTGGCCCAAACAAAAGTGACCATTGACCATTCGACTTTTGAAAAATATTGAATCAGAAAAAAATTCATAAAAACATATGAAATTTGGAGGGGGGAAATCGTGGATTTGATAGAGCTCATAGATTTGCAAAAAAGTTCAAAATTTTGAAAAAAACAACTCATTAATTTTGGAGAAAGTTCATCAATTTTGACAAAAAGTTCATGAATTTGAAAAAATCATAAATTTTGAAAAAAATTCACATATTTGAACAAAGTTCATTGATTTTGAAGAAGTTCATCAACTTTGAAAAGAAGTTCACAAAATTGATTTTTTATCGATTTTGAAAATAAAGTTCATCAAATTTCAAAATAAGTTCGTCTATTTTGAAAAGAATGTTCCCAAATTGGAAACGGTACATCAATTTTGAAAAAAAAGATGAAAATTCAAAAAGAAAAAAATAGAAGAAAACCGGCCAAAACTAAAAACAAACAGGTTTATGTTGTTTATTTGAAGAAGAATAAGGAAGGTAACTAGGCACAACAAGAAAGTCGCCCAGTTGGTAATCGCGGTTGTACACACGCTAGGACGCTCATTTTTTGAAGGTCTTACAAAATGAAAAAAATGTATAAGGGCCGGCCCAGCATGGAGGGTGTGCGCCCATTTGCAGATTTTGAATAAAAGGGTGTCGAATAGGAAATGCGTCCGTTTTCTCAAAAAAAGCGAAATGCGTCCGTACGAAGTGAAAAAAAATCTGTATATATAGAATGTTTGGACAAGGTAAAAGTACAAGAGACGTAGCCAAAGTATGAATGTGCAAGCCATATCTTTAGCTTTGTCTTTGCATGGAAACAAACATGAATGGTCGGCTGGCCAAAACGATGTACTCCCTAGGCAAGGACGGAGCCAGAAAATTG
>NW_025241329.1:0-3364 GCF_018294505.1 Triticum aestivum
ACGATGACCCGGGCGACGGGGATGGCGGGGAGCTCGACTTCGTCGTGCTGGATGGGCAACCGACGACGAGTAGATAAGTTTTTTTTTAAAGTTTTAGTTTAAATTTTGTTCAAATTTTTGTAAAAAATCCTAAAATTTGAATGAAATTTCAATTATGTCCAAATTCATCGGTTTGAAATTTGTTAGAAAAAAATTAGAAAATAGCCGCCCATACCGTCCAATTTTCTTTTGAAATCTACATATGACAAAAAATGTCCGCCGAACCAGCCGAAGGTTATAATTTGTGTAAAAAAAAGCCCGCCCAAGTCGCCGGGCGCTAGTATGCCCGTCCTGAATCATGCCTAAACGGGGGACAAGGGACAACCTTTCTGATTGGGCAATGGCAGAGACATGCCCATAGGGGGCGTCGGTAGGACATCGCAAATTTTTAGAGGAGCTCGACGTTTTCGGGCTCGCCCAGCTATTTAAGCCGGTCGACGGACTTCTCGCGCGACGAGGTGGTACTAAAGTAATGGGCGTTTCACGCGGGGTTGGGGAATGGGAGACGTGGACGACGAGCGCTCGAAGCGCTGGACCGGGCCATTAAGCGCGTCAGGCGCTGGCTTTGGGCCGCCCTAGTGTCGGTTCAACACTTAACGCGGCACACCGCACCCATGTCAAACACACTGTCTTCGCTGAGCTGGTCCAAGCGAGTCATAGACACTCCATCGGTGCGGTTTCTAAACCCCGCACTACTAGGAAAAGGCCTGTTAGTGGTGCACCTGTTTTGGCCATTAATGGCGCACTACAGGTGCGCCACTATCATCACGCCGTTAGTAACTAATACTAATGGCGTGCGCCATTAGTATATCAGACAGTAGTGGCGCACCAGGCAGTGCACCATTAGTATGTCCCCGGTGCGCCATTAGTATGTCTCCTAGGGGGCCATATTTACCTTCTGCTCTGGGTTACTAATGACGCACTAACAGACAATGCGCCACTAGTATTTTTACAGCAGTGCATCACTAATGTGTTGTATGGTGCACCACTAGTATGAATATTAGAAATTTTTTTTTTCTTTTCTGATATTTGCACAGTTTACAAAATATATTACTGCACAGAATATAGACAACACCACACAGCAACATCAGATTTATCGAATACAATAGAAGATTAGTCTCTGAATACAATTCATCATATTAGCTAGTCTCCGAATTCAAAATACCGAACAAAGTTAGAACATTACAAGTCTCGAGACCGCGAGTAGCAAGTTTGTCTTCACATTAGAAGTCGATATCGATCATCTAAACTACCAAAACATAGAAGAGAGCTGCGGTCATCACGATGAGCATCATCACGATGAAACTGGTCTTTATCCGGTTCCTCCTCCGCTCCCTCCTCTCTCCCGCTAGATAGCGCACGTATCTAGCTTCCGCCTCCGCCCTAGTGGTGTACCCTTTGTAACTGTTACCGCTGAAACGGTGAACCTGTCTCCGACACTCCTCCCAGTCGTCGTAGACTCCGGGAACTTTACCCTTGTACACGACATACGACGACATCTCTATGCACTAGCCAAACAAAACGTTAGTAGCAATTCATAGACAATACATAAGCAATATATAAGTATGCAACAAAAGGATCGGAAGAGAAAAGCAAGACATTAATAGCACGATTCATGGTCCTACTAATAAATAGCATCGATTATATATAAGTTGAGCGACTGTCCAAACCAAAGAGACATACGAGTTCATTAAAGTTTAATTACAACATGAGCTAATCGACATTTCAGAACTACACATAGCATCACTACTTTTGACTCGACTCAGGGACCGGAGCGTGGATGAAGCCGCCGTCTGTCGTGATGGTCATGAAATCGCGGGCGTTGTCAGCCTGCATTTGTAGCGTTGTTTCTATCTCACTATTCGACGGTTGATATCTGAGGTACAATTTCCCCGAGGTATGAAGGACATCTTGATGGATGATTCCGCAAACTCCGACTAGATGCGAAAGAATTCTTGTCTGATGTCCGCGTCCTGGATTGCCGACAAGCTTGCGACCCAATCTTTGAGATTATTTGGTAGCAGAAGGTGATTATGGTCCCGTACGATCGCCCGCATGTGATGGAGGGCGTAGTAGGCATCCTTCTGACCGCTAGGCGGCTGCTTGGCGCAGGGGAACGTTGTTTTGTGGGCGGACACGTGCTTGTCGTACCTACAAATTGGCCTGCTGAAGGTGCCTCCAGATCTGGCATAGCCGGGGAGAACATCATCAAGAACTTTCTTGATATTTGTGTAGTCTTTCTTCGACTGACTGTCCGAGTCGAAATACGTGGCCATGGAATATTTCAGGCTTAAGAGGATGAGTGTGCAATGTGTGTCACTGCACAAAACACGGAATGTTAGAAAAAAAAGAACAATCGAAATCTAAGAAATCATATGTTACGGGGCGGTGAGGGGATGACTTACTCGGGAAAGTAAGGCACGAGTAAGTTATCCTTATCTGGGTTTGCTAGAATGATGCCTTCGAGGTATGAACTCGCGACTTGCCGGTCCCCAGCGCTGCCCAAGATCTTGGCACGCATGTAGAAGGGGTCGACTATCACGATGTCTGGGGTCTTGTCTCTAATGATCCGCATCTCCATACTCAGCGAAAATAGCCGAACGAAGGTGTAGTGCAATGGATGAAGGTTAAACATAGCGAAGATGTCATCAAACCGCAGGACGATCATACCCCCGATGGCGCTATCGACAAAGCCCTTGCCCTCTGGCACCTTGGCCACGAAAACCGGGTATGCCAGATCATTCTCAGAGAGACGCCGCTTCTCCAAAGAAAGAACACTGTCATGCAGACTCCGCATAGCACCGGTTGCAGCATTGAGCAGATTAGTCGGTAGCATCGGCCTACCCGCCACATGCACCCTCCTCGAGATATCCTTAGATGTAGGTGGCTCGTCCTGAGCACAGATCGTACTCGGTGCCGGCTGGCTCGCACCCTTGTTATTCTTTCTTTTCCGTCCCTTCTTCTGCTGTAGTGGGATTGAGTTCTGCTCATAGACAGCCTTCTTGAGTGTGTTGGGGCTGATAATATTTGGCACCTCGGCTATCTGAGGCTCGGTGAAGGCGGCAGCTGGAGGCATCTCCTGAGAACTGAACGCCAGACGACGCCTGTTGCAACTGGGCTTCTCTGCGGTACCAGCTAGATCGTCTTTTGCAGGGTTGGGTTCTTGAGAAGGAGGCCCCAAGAATTCATCACCGTACCCATGTTCGTTGAAGTACTTATCGACGTTGGTAAATGTACCATCGTTGTCGTCGGCGGCGTCGTCCGGATCCTGTGCCATATGCATGTCCGGATCCTGTGCCATATCCATGTCTGGCATGTCCGGTAG
>NW_025241330.1:0-3364 GCF_018294505.1 Triticum aestivum
CGTTAAGGGTTCCTTTCCTCTGGGGGTGGCATGCCCTAAAGTGCATGTCAGGACTGCGAAAAAAAGCAGAAAAACATCTGGGGGCAGATAAATAAGTGGATAAAAACCATCTTTTAAGTCACCGACCGAATATTCCCTTAAGAACGCTAGCTTTCGGCTTCACCCAGTCTGAGGTACACATCCGGCTGACCCGGCAGTAACAATCGCAGAGGTGCTCCCTTTACCTCCTAGCCGAACAATCGGGAACGTAGGGGTAAGCACAGGAGCCAGGCAACCCAGCTTGGCCAAAACATAAGTCATATCGATGCATATAATGGTGAATAAAAGGTACATGTGGAGGCTTGACACATGTGCTGGGCATGAAGCCCTTATAATTAAGCTTCTGGTAAAGAAGCCCCCAGGTATAATGAGTGTGGATAGCACATCAATTGCGCGCGAACGATGCGCAAGTAGGCCTTTAAGGCTTTGATGAATAGGGTTGAGAAGAAAAAGATAAACAAAAGGCAGCTGAAGTAAAAAAAATTTGGACGGGGGGAAAGGGACGAACTCTTAGTCCGGCGCTAGGCATAGAATCTTCGGAGGCGGGCTGTGTTCCATGGGTTCGGCTCGAGTCGGTTATCCGACGTATTTCGTAGACGGTACGCTCCGCCGGTCAAGACTTTATCGATGATGAAGGGGCCTTCCCATTTGGGCTTGAGCTTGTCCTTTTTCTTGTCCGGCGGGCGTAGAACCAGTTCGCCAACGTTGTAAGTCTTGGCCCGTACTTCTCTGCTTTGGTATCTTTGAGCCTGCTACTGATAAAATGTGGAACGAGCCTTGGCGACGTCGCGTTGTTCCTCCAATGCGTCCAAGCTGTCCTGCCGATCCAACTCGGCTTCTCTTTCTTCGTACATGCGCACTCGAGGTGAGTCATGAATTATGTCGTAGGGCAAAACTGCTTCTGCGCCGTATACCATAAAAAATGGTGTGAATCCGGTAGTACGGTTAGGCGTTGTCCGCAGCCCCCAGAGTACGGAGTCGAGCTCCCCTACCCAGTGCGTGTTAGATTTCGTAAGGGACCGCACTAGTCTGGGTTTGATGCCGCTCATTATTAGACCATTTGCTCGTTCCACTTGACCGTTGGTTTGAGGATGATAGACTGAAGCGTAATCGAGCTTGATGCCCCTATTTTTGCACCATGATTTAACCTCATCGGCCGTGAAGTTCGTGCCGTTATCGGTGATGATGCTGTGGGGGACACCATAACGGTATACTACCCCAGATATAAAGTCTATCACTGGTCCGGACTCTGCCGTTTTAACTGGCTTGGCCTCTATCCATTTGGTGAATTTATCCACCATGACCAATAGGTACCTTTGCTTGTGGGTTCCCCCTTTAAGTGGTCCAACCATGTCAAGCCCCCAGACCGCGAACGGCCAGGTAATGGGTATAGTTTTGAGGGCGGTGGGTGGCGTGTGGCTCTGATTAATAAAGAGCTGACAACCGACGCATCTTCGGACTAAGTCCTGAGCATCTGTCCGGGCCGTCGGCCAATAAAATCCTGTACGGAATGCCTTTCCTACAAGGGCCCGGGCTGCGGCGTGGTGTCCGCCTAGTCCGGCGTGAATTTCAGCCAGAAGGTCTCGCCCTTCCTCTTCGGAGATACACGTTTGAAGGACTCCGGTTGTGCTTTTCTTATAGACTAGAGCCATCCGGTTTATATAGACACCGGAGAGGGCTAGGGTTACATAGAGTCGGTTACAATAGTAGGAGATCTACGTATCCGTATCGCCAAGCTTGCCTTCCACGCCAAGGAAAGTCCCATCCAGACACGGGACGAAGTCTTCAATCTTGTATCTTCATAGTCTTGGAGTCCGGTCGATGATGACGATAGTCCGGCCGATGATAGTTCGGCTGATGATGGTAGTCCGGCTATCCGGACACCCCCTAATCCGGGACTCCCTCAGTAGCCCCCGAACCAGGCTTCAATGACGATAAGTCCAGCGTGTGTGTAGTCTTCGGCGTTGCAAGGCGGGTTCTCCTTCAAGTTCTACGTACCTGCCGAACAGTGTCCGGCTTCCTCATCAATGTTGCGCGTCTTGGCTTCCATGCCCAATAATGGCCTTCCTCCACGCGTCGTGCGAATGTGAAAAGCCAGGGTGTCTTTTATGTTTTACCCCCTAGTTGTGCGAATAATCTGCCTATAAGGGAGGCAAGAATCCAGATCCAAATCGCCATCTTCCTCCCGCAAATACTCATCGGAGCGCTTTCGACCAAGAATCCATTCCATCATGAACCGTCAACACGGCTCCTCTTCTCGCGCTCCCAGCCCTTTGCCAGGAGTTCCTCCGCGGGCTCCTGGAGTTCTACGGACTCCAGCTTCATCACCTCACGCCCGCCTCAATCCTGCACATTGCGGGTTACGTAGCTCTTTGCAAGCTATTCCTGGGCGTCGAGCCCCATTTCGCGCTGTGGAAGAGGTTGTTCTTCCTTGTACCCCGCTCTCACGAGGGGTCCATATATCAAGTGGGCGGCGCCAAAATATGGCGTATTGCCGGGACCGGATATCCATCCGGAACCCCTAAGAAGGCATCCGAGACTGGCCTTCAGGATGGTTTTATATAGAAGACGCTCCGCTGCCGGACCCTGTTCGGATCGGCCTCCCGGAGTTCAGCAATGCTCCTCTGAAGAAACGCCTTAGTTGGCGTCCGTGGAGCCCCCAACTGGAGGAAGACAAGAGCGTCCATTATTTGATGGGCCGAATAAGGTTACTGGCCCATTCCGGGTTGACCATGATTGGAGTCATGGCAACATGCATTATGCGGGGGGTGCAGCCACTACAATACAGGGGCCACCCCATGTGGGATTTTAACGGGGAGGACGATGCCACCCGTCATGGCCGTAAAGGGCCGGATTCGGTCGAAGACCTGGCGACGATCCTGTCCGGCCTGTATAAGGGGGAGAAGGAGGATTTCCTTCGGATGAACCCGTTAAATGGGTTCTCCATGAATAATCCCCGGCCTTGGGTAAGCGAACACTCTGCGTGCCCGACTCATGCTTTTTGAAACTTAAGTTTCTTATATTGTGTTCTTCTTTCGACGCAGGAACTGCGCCGAATCGTGGAGGACATGCTAAGTCCAGCTCCGCAACCCGAGGATCCAGAGAGATCCCGGGATCCGGCCTCCGAAGAGGATCCGGACATAAAGGTGGAGCTAATCGACGGGGTGTTCCACCAGCTCAGCATGGACAATGCCTTAGTCGCCATCACGGCCGACTATCCCGGACTATATCCGGCTTCCCAGGTGATTGCGACCGAAGTCCTGACACCGTCATTCCTTCCTTGCTTATTTCTGACCACCGTATATGATGGCGCCGTGCAGGAGGC
>NW_025241331.1:0-3364 GCF_018294505.1 Triticum aestivum
GCCTCCTGCACGGCGCCATCATATACGGTGGTCAGAAATAAGCAAGGAAGGAATGACGGTGTCAGGACTTCGGTCGCAATCACCTGGGAAGCCGGATATAGTCCGGGATAGTCGGCCGTGATGGCGACTAAGGCATTGTCCATGCTGAGCTGGTGGAACACCCCGTCGATTAGCTCCACCTTTATGTCCGGATCCTCTTCGGAGGCCGGATCCCGGGATCTCTCTGGATCCTCGGGTTGCGGAGCTGGACTTAGCATGTCCTCCACGATTCGGCGCAGTTCCTGCGTCGAAAGAAGAACACAATATAAGAAACTTAAGTTTCAAAAAGCATGAGTCGGGCACGCAGAGTGTTCGCTTACCCAAGGCCGGGGATTATTCATGGAGAACCCATTTAACGGGTTCATCCGAAGGAAATCCTCCTTCTCCCCCTTATACAGGCCGGACAGGATCGTCGCCAGGTCTTCGACCGAATCCGGCCCTTTACGGCCATGACGGGTGGCATCGTCCTCCCCGTTAAAATCCCACATGGGGTGGCCCCTGTATTGTAGTGGCTGCACCCCCCGCATAATGCATGTTGCCATGACTCCAATCATGGTCAACCCGGAATGGGCCAGTAACCTTATTCGGCCCATCAAATAATGGACGCTCTTGTCTTCCTCCAGTTGGGGGCTCCACGGACGCCAACTAAGGCGTTTCTTCAGAGGAGCATTGCTGAACTCCGGGAGGCCGATCCGAACAGGGTCCGGCAGCAGAGCGTCTTCTATATAAAACCATCCTGAAGGCCAGTCTCGGATGCCTTCTTAGGGGTTCCGGATGGATATCCGGTCCCGGCAATACGCCATATTTCGGCGCCGCCCACTTAATATATGGACCCCTCGTGAGAGCGGGGTACAAGGAAGAACAACCTCTTCCACAGCGCGAAATGGGGCTCGACGCCCAAGAATAGCTCGCAAAGAGCTACGTAACCCGCAATGTGCAGGATTGAGGCGGGCGTGAGGTGATGAAGCTGGAGTCCGTAGAACTCCAGGAGCCCGCGGAGGAACTCCTGGCAAAGGGCTGGGAGCGCGAGAAGAGGAGCCGTGTTGACGGTTCATGATGGAATGGATTCTTGGTCGCAAGCGCTCCGATGAGTATTTGCGGGAGGAAGATGGCGATTTGGATCTGGATTCTTGCCTCCCTTATAGGCAGATTATTCGCACAACTAGGGGGTAACACATAAAAGACACCCTGGCTTTTCACATTCGCACGACGCGTGGAGGAAGGCCATTATTGGGCATGGAAGCCAAGACGTGCAACATTGATGAGGAAGCCGGACACTGTTCGGCAGGTACGTAGAACTTGAAGGAGAACCCGCCTTGCAACGCCGAAGACTACACACACGCTGGACTTATCGTCATTGAAGCCTGGTTCAGGGGCTACTGAGGGAGTCCCGGATTAGGGGGTGTCCGGATAGCCGGACTACCATCATCGGCCGAACTATCATCGGCCGGACTATCGTCATCATCGACCGGACTCCAAGACTATGAAGATACAAGATTGAAGACTTCGTCCCGTGTCTGGATGGGACTTTTCTTGGCGTGGAAGGCAAGCTTGGCGATACGGATACGTAGATCTCCTACTATTGTAACCGACTCTATGTAACCCTAGCCCTCTCCGGTGTCTATATAAACCGGATGGCTCTAGTCTATAAGAAAAGCACAACCGGAGTCCTTCAAACGTGTATCTCCGAAGAGGAAGGGCGAGACCTTCTGGCTGAAATTCACGCCGGACTAGGCGGACACCACGCCGCAGCCCGGGCCCTTGTAGGAAAGGCATTCCGTACAGGATTTTATTGGCCGACGGCCCGGGCAGATGCTCAGGACTTAGTCCGAAGATGCGTCGGTTGTCAGCTCTTTATTAATCAGAGCCACACGCCACCCACCGCCCTCAAAACTATACCCATTACCTGGCCGTTCGCGGTCTGGGGGCTTGACATGGTTGGACCACTTAAAGGGGGAACCCACAAGCAAAGGTACCTATTGGTCATGGTGGATAAATTCACCAAATGGATAGAGGCCAAGCCAGTTAAAACGGCAGAGTCCGGACCAGTGATAGACTTTATATCTGGGGTAGTATACCGTTATGGTGTCCCCCACAGCATCATCACCGATAACGGCACGAACTTCACGGCCGATGAGGTTAAATCATGGTGCAAAAATAGGGGCATCAAGCTCGATTACGCTTCAGTCTATCATCCTCAAACCAATGGTCAAGTGGAACGAGCAAATGGTCTAATAATGAGCGGCATCAAACCCAGACTAGTGCGGTCCCTTACGAAATCTAACACGCACTGGGTAGGGGAGCTCGACTCCGTACTCTGGGGGCTGCGGACAACGCCTAACCGTACTACCGGATTCACACCATTTTTTATGGTATACGGCGCAGAAGCAGTTTTGCCCTACGACATAATTCATGACTCACCTCGAGTGCGCATGTACGAAGAAAGAGAAGCCGAGTTGGATCGGCAGGACAGCTTGGACGCATTGGAGGAACAACGCGACGTCGCCAAGGCTCGTTCCACATTTTATCAGTAGCAGGCTCAAAGATACCAAAGCAGAGAAGTACGGGCCAAGACTTACAACGTTGGCGAACTGGTTCTACGCCCGCCGGACAAGAAAAAGGACAAGCTCAAGCCCAAATGGGAAGGCCCCTTCATCATCGATAAAGTCTTGACCGGCGGAGCGTACCGTCTACGAAATACGTCGGATAACCGACTCGAGCCGAACCCATGGAACACAGCCCGCCTCCGAAGATTCTATGCCTAGCGCCGGACTAAGAGTTCGTCCCTTTCCCCCCGTCCAAATTTTTTTTACTTCAGCTGCCTTTTGTTTATCTTTTTCTTCTCAACCCTATTCATCAAAGCCTTAAAGGCCTACTTGCGCATCGTTCGCGCGCAATTGATGTGCTATCCACACTCATTATACCTGGGGGCTTCTTTACCAGAAGCTTAATTATAAGGGCTTCATGCCCAGCACATGTGTCAAGCCTCCACATGTACCTTTTATTCACCATTATATGCATCGATATGACTTATGTTTTGGCCAAGCTGGGTTGCCTGGCTCCTGTGCTTACCCCTACGTTCCCGATTGTTCGGCTAGGAGGTAAAGGGAGCACCTCTGCGATTGTTACTGCCGGGTCAGCCGGATGTGTACCTCAGACTGGGTGAAGCCGAAAGCTAGCGTTCTTAAGGGAATATTCGGTCGGTGACTTAAAAGATGGTTTTTATCCACTTATTTATCTGCCCCCAGATGTTTTTCTGCTTTTTTTCGCAGTCCTGACATGCACTTTAGGGCATGCCACCCCCAGAGGAAAGGAACCCTTAACG
>NW_025241332.1:0-3364 GCF_018294505.1 Triticum aestivum
GCAGAGCAAAGCTGATGACTACTCGATAGTTCAGTGTGCCATGCTTTACGGCTTAGAATCGGGTCTTCAACGATGTTTTGAACGTCATGGAGCATATGAGATGTTTCAGGAGTTGAAGTTAATATTTCAAGCAAATGCCCGGATTGAGAGATATGAAGTCTCCAATAAGTTCTATAGCTGCAAGATGGAGGAGAATAGTTCTGTCAGTGAACATATACTCAAAATGTCTGGGTATCATAATCACTTGACTCAACTGGGAGTTAATCTTCCTGTTGATAGTGTCATTGAAAGAGTTCTTCAATCACTGCCACCAAGCTACAAGAGTTTCGTGATGAACTATAACATGCAAGGGATGGATAAGACGATTCCCGAGCTCTTCACAATGCTAAAGGCTGCGGAGGTAGAAATCAAGAAGGAGCATCAAGTGTTGATGGTCAATAAGACCGCCAGTTTAAAGAAAAAGGGCAAAGGGAAGAAGAAGGGGAACTTCAAGAAGAATAGCAAACAAGTTGCTGCTCAGGAGAAGAAACCCAAATTTGGACCTAAGCCTGAAACTGAGTGCTTCTGCTGCAAGCAGACTGGTCACTGGAAGCGGAACTGCCCCAAGTATTTGGCGGATAAGAAGGATGGCAAGGTGAACAAAGGTATATGTGATATACATGTTATTGATGTGTACCTTACTAGAGCTCGCAGTAGCACCTAGGTATTTGATACTGCTTCTGTTGCTAATATTTGCAACTCGAAACAGGGACTACGGATTAAGCGAACACTGGCAAAGGACGAGGTGACGATGCGCGTGGGAAATGGTTCCAAAGTCGATGTGATCGCGGTCGGCACACTACCTCTACATCTACCTTCGGGATTAGTTTTAGACCTAAATAATTGTTATTTGGTGCCAGCGTTGAGCATGAACATTATCTCTGTATCTTGTTTGATGCGAGACGGTTATTCATTTAAATCAGAGAATAATGGTTGTTCTATTTATATGAATAATATCTTTTATGGTCATGCACCCTTGAAGAGTGGTCTATTTTTGATGAATCTCGATAGTAGTGATACACATATTCATAATGTTGAAGCCAAAAGAAGCAGAGTTGATAATGATAGTGCAACTTATTTGTGGCACTGCCGTTTAGGTCATATCAATGTAAAGCGCATGAAGAAACTCCATACTGATGGACTTTTGGAATCACTTGATTATGAATCACTTGGTACTTGCGAACCGTGCCTCATGGGCAAGATGACCAAAACGCCGTTCTCCGGTACTATGGAGAGAGCAACCGATTTGTTGGAAATCATACATACAGATGTATGTGGTCCGATGAATGTAGAGGCTCGTGGCGGATATCGTTACTTTCTCACCTTCACAGATGATTTAAGCAGATATGGGTATATCTACTTAATGAAACATAAATCTGAAACATTTGAAAAGTTCAAACAATTTCAGAGTGAAGTTGAAAATCATCTTAACAAGAAAATAAAATTTCTACGATCTGATTGTGGAGGAGAATATTTGAGTTATGAGTTTGGTCTACATTTGAAACAAAGCGGAATAGTTTCGCAACTCACGCCACCCGGAACACCACAGCGTAATGGTGTGTCCGAACGTCGTAATCGTACCTTACTAGATATGGTGCGATCTATGATGTCTCTTACTGATTTACCGCTATCCTTTTCGGGTTATGCTTTAGAGACGGCCGCATTCACATTAAATAGGGCACCATCGAAATCCGTTGAGACGACGCCTTATGAACTATTGTTTGGCAAGAAACCAAAGTTGTCATTTCTTAAAGTTTGGGGCTGCGATGCTTATGTGAAAAAGCTTCAACCTGATAAGCTCGAACCCAAATCGGAGAAATGTGTCTTCATAGGATACCCAAAGGAGACTGTTGGGTACACCTTCTATCACAGATCGAAGGCAAGACATTCGTTGCCAAGAATGGATCCCTTCTAGAGGAGTTTCTCTCGAAAGAAGTGAGTGGGAGGAAAGTAGAACTTGATGAGGTAACTGTACCTGCTCCCTTATTGGAAAGTAGTTCATCAGAGAAACCGGTTTCTGTGACACCTACACCAATTTGTGAGGAAGTTAATGATGATGATCATGGAACTTCAGATCAAGTTATTACTGAACCTTGCAGATCAACCAGAGTAAGATCCGCACCAGAGTGGTACGGTAATCCTGTTCTGGAAGTCATGCTACTAGATCATGATGAACCTACGAACTATGAAGAAGCGATGGTGAGCCCAGATTCCGCAAAATGGCTAGAAGCCATGAAATCTGAGATGGGATCCATGTATGAGAACAAAGTGTGGACTTTGGTTGACTTTCTCGTTGATCGGCAAGCAATTGAGAATAAATGGATCTTCAAGAAGAAGATCGACGCTGACGGTAATGTTACTGTCTACAAGCTCGACTTGTTGCGAAAGGTTTTCGACAAGTTCAAGGGATTTACTACGATGAGACCTTCTCACCCGTAGCGATGCTTAAGTCTGTCTGAATCATGTTAGCGATTGCCACATTTCATGATTATGAAATTTGGCAGATGGATGTCAAAACTGCATTCCTGAATGGATTTCTGGAAGAAGAGTTGTATATGATGCAACCGGAAGGTTTTGTCGATCCAAAGGGAGCTAACAAAGTGTGCAAGCTCCAGCGATCCATTTATGGACTGGTGCAAGCCTCTCGGAGTTGGAATAAACGCTTTGATAGTGTGATCAAAGCATTTGGTTTTGTACAGACTTTTGGAGAAGCCTGTATTTACAATAAAGTGAGTGGGAGCTCTGTAGAATTTCTAATATTATATGTGGATGACATATTACTAATTGGAAATGATATAGAATTTCTGGATAGCATAAAGGGATACTTGAATGAAAGTTTTTCTATGAAAGACCTCGGTGAAGCTGCTTACATATTGGGCATCAAGATCTATAGAGATAGATCAAGACGCTTAATTGGACTTTCACAAATCACATACCTTGACAAATTTTTGAAAAGGTTCAAAATGGATCAAGCAAAGAAAGGGTTCTTGCCTGTGTTACAAGGTGTGAAGTTGAGTAAGACTCAATGCCCGACCACTGCAGAAGATAGAAAGAAGATGAAAGATGTTCCCTATGCTTCAGCCATAGGCTCTATCATGTATGAAATGCTATGTACCATACTTGATGTGTGCCTTGCTATAAGTCTAGCAGGGAGGTACCAAAGTAATCCAGGAGCGGATCACTGGACAGCGGTCAAGAACATCCTGAAATACCTGAAAAGGACTAAGGATATGTTTCTCGTTTATGGAGGTGACAAAGAGCTCGTCGTAAATGGTTACGTTGATACAAGCTTTGACACTGATCCGGACGATTCCAAATCGCAAAC
>NW_025241333.1:0-3363 GCF_018294505.1 Triticum aestivum
AATCCGTGGGAGGCGTAGGATGAAGATGGTCTCTCTCAAACAACCCTGCAACCAAATAACAAAGAGTCTCTTGTGTCCCCAACACACCCAATATAATGGTAAATTGTATAGGTGCACTAGTTCGGCGAAGAGATAGTGATACAAGTGCAATATGGATTGTAGATAAAGGTTTTTGTAATCTGAAAATATAAAAACAGCAAGGTAGCAACTGGTAAAAGTGAGCGTAAACGGTATTGTAATGCTAGGAAACAAGGCCTAAGGTTCATACTTTCACTAGTGCAAGTTCTCTCAACAATAATAACATAATTGGATCATATAACTATCCCTCAACATGCAACAAAGAGTCACTCCAAAGTCACTAATAGCGGAGAAAAAATGAAGAGATTATTGTAGCATACGAAACCACCTCAAAGTTATCCTTTCCGATCGATCTATTCAAGAGTCCGTAGTAAAATAACACGAAGCTATTCTTTCCGTTCAATCTATCATAAAGTTTGTACTAGAATAACACCTTAAGACACAAATCAACCAAAACCCTAATGTCACCTAGATACTCCAATGTCACCTCAAGTATCAGTGGGTATGATTATACGATATGGATCACACAATCTCAGATTCATCTATTCAACCAACACAAAGAACTTCAAAGAGTGCCACAAAGTTTCTACCGGAGAGTCAAGACAAAAATGTGTGCCAACCCCTATGCATAAGTTCACGAGGTCACGGAACTCACAAGTTGATCACCAAAACATACATCAAGTGGATCACATGATATCCCATTGTCACCACAGATAAGCACGTGCAAGAGATACATCAAGTGTTCTCAAATCCTTAAAGAGTCAATCCGATAAGATAACTTCAAAGGGAAAACTCAATCCATCACAAGAGAGTAGAGGAGGAGAAACATCATAAGATCCAATTATAATAGCAAAGATCGCGATACATCAAGATCGTACCACCTCAAGAACACGAGAGAGAGAGAGAGATCAAACACATAGCTACTGGTACATACCCTCAACCCTGAGGGTGGACTACTCCCTCCTCGTCATGGAGAGCGCCGGGATGATGAAGATGGCCACCGGAGAGGGATTCCCCCCTCTGGCAAGGTGCTGGAACGGGTGTAGATTGGTTTTCGGTGGCTACGGAGGCTTCTGGCGGCGGAACTCCCAATCTATACTGCTCCTCGATGTTTTTAGGGTATATGGACATATATAGACGATAGAAGTCGGTCAGGGGAGCCACGAGGGGCCCATGAGGGTGGGGGCGTGCCTAGGGGGGTAGGGCGTGCCTCCCTGCCTCGTGGCTTCCTCGAAGCTTCCTTCACATCTACTCCAAGTCTCTTGGATTGCTTCCGTTCCAAAAATAACTCTCCCGAAGGTTTCATTCCGTTTGGACTCCGTTTGATATTCCTTTTCTTTGAAACACTGAAATGGGCAAGAAAACAACAATTTTGGCTGGGCCTCCAGTAAATAGGTTTGTCCCAAAAATAATATAAAGGTGTATAATAAAGCCCATAAACATCCAAAACGGGTAATTTAATAGCATGAAACGATCAAAAATTATAGATACGTTGGAGACGTATCAAGCATCCTCAAGCTTAATTCCTGCTCGTCCTCGAGTAGGTAAATGATACAAACAGAATTTTTGATGTGGAATGCTTCCTAACATATTTCTCAATGTAATTTTTCTTTATTGTGGCATCAATGTTTAGATCCGAAAGATTCAAGATAAAAGTTTAATATTGACATAGAAATAATAATACTTCAAGCATACTAACTAAGCAATCATGTCTTCTCAAAATAACATGGCCAAAGAAAGTTATCCCTACAAAATTATATAGTCTGGCTATGCTTTATCTTCATCACACAAAATATTAAATCATGCACAACCCCGATTACAAGCCAAGCAATTGTTTCATACTTTTGATGTTCTGAAACTTTTTCAATCTTCACGCAATATATGAGCGTGAGCCATGGATATAGCACTATGGTGGAATAGAATGATGGTTGTGTAGAAGACAAAAAAAGGAGAAGATAGTCTCACATCAACTAGGCGTATCAACGGGCTATGGAGATGCCCATCAATAGATACCAATGTGAGTGAGTAGGGATTGCCATGCAACGGATGCACTAGAGCTATAAGTGTATGAAAGCTCAACAAAAAAACTAAGTAGGTGTGCATCCAACTTTCTTGCTCACGAAGACCTAGGGCAATTTGAGGAAGCCCATCATTGAAATATACAAGCCAAGTCCTATAATGTAAAATTCCCACTAGTTTATGAAAGTGACAACATAGGAGACTCTCTATCATGAAGATCATGGTGCTACTTTGAAGCACAAGTGTGGAAAAAGGATAGTAACATTGTCGCTTCTCCCTTTTTCTCTCATTTTTTAAATATTTTTTTGGGCCTTCTTTCCTTTTTTTTCTTTTGGCCTCTTTTCTTTCTTTCTTTTTATTTTATTTTATTTTCCGTCCGGAGTCTCATCCCGACTTGTGGGGGAATCATAGTCTCCATCATCCTTTTCTCACTGGAACAATGTTCTAATAATGATGATCATCACACTTCTTTTTACTTACAACTCAAGAATTACCACTCAATACTTAGAACAAAGTATGACTCTATGTGAATGCCTCCGGCAGTGTACCCGGATATGCAATGAATCAAGAGTGACATGTATGAAAGAATTATGAACGGTGACTTTGCCACAAATACGATGTCAACTACATGATCATGCAAAGCAATATGACAATGATGAAGCGTGTTGTAACAACCGGAACGGTGGAAAGTTGCATGGCAATATATCTCGGAATGACTATGGAAATGCCATAATAGGTAGGTATGGTGGCTGTTTTGAGGAAGATATATGGTGGGTGTATGATACCGGCGAAAGGTGTGCGGTATTAGAGAGGCTAGCAATGGTGGAACGGTGAGGGTGCGTATAATCCATGGACTCAACATTAGTCATAAATAACTCACATACTTATTGCAAAAATCTATTAGTTATCGAATCAGAGTACTACGCGCATACTCCTAGGGGGATAGATTGGTAGAAAAAGACCATCGCTCGTCCCCGACCGCCACTCATAAGGAAGACAATAAATAAATAAATTATGCTCCGACTTCATCACATAACGGTTCACCATACGTGCATGCTACGGGAATCATAAACTTTAACACAAGTATTTATCAAATCCAGAACTACTCAACTAGCATGACTCTAATATCACCATCTTCATATCTCAAAACAATCATCAAGTACCAAACTTCTCATAGTATTCAACGCACTTATATGCAAGTTTTTATTATGCCTAAAAGCAAATTACCATGCTGTTCTAAAGGACTCTCGAAATAATATAAGTGAA
>NW_025241334.1:0-3363 GCF_018294505.1 Triticum aestivum
TATCAAGCTCAAAAGATATAAGTGAAGCACATAGCATATTCTAATAAATTCAATCAAGTGGGCTTATCCCAAAAGGTGTGTATAGCAAGGATGATTGTGAAAAACTAAAAAGCAAATACTAATATAATACACGACGCTCCAAGCAAAACACATATCATGTGGCGAATAAAAATATAGCTCCAAGTAAAGTTACCAGTGAACGAAGACGAAAGAGGGGATGCCTTCCCGGGGCATCCCCAAGCTTAGGATTTTGGCTATTCTTGAATATATTGGGGTGCCTTGGGCATCCCCAAGCTTAGGCTTTTGCCACTCCATATTCCATAGTCCATCAAAGCTTTACCCAAAACTTGAAAACTTCACAACACAAAACTCAACAGGAAATCTTATAAGCTCCGTTAGTGAAAGAAAACAAAACCACCACATAAGGTACTGTAATGAACTCATTCTTTATTTATTTTGGTGTTAAACCTACTGTATTCCAAGTTCTCTATGGTTCATACCACTTAATACTAGCCATAGATGCATCAAAATAAGCAAACAACACACGAGAAACAGAATCTGTCAATAAACAGAACAGTCTGTAGCAATCTGTAACTAACACAAACTTCTGGAACTCTAAAACTCCTACCCAAATTGGAAGTTCTGGAAAATTTGTCTATTGATCAGCATCAAAAAGAATCAATGCAAAATCACGTTTCTGTGATTTATTGAATTTTTTCTCGTGAGCGCAAAGTTTCTGTTTTTCAGCAGAATCAAATCAACTATCATCATAGGTTATCCTATATGTTATACTTGGCACAAACACTAATTAAAACATAAAAACACATCTAAACAGAAGGTAGATGAAAAATTTATTACTAAACAAAAACAAAAAAAACACAAAGAAAATTGGGTTGCCTCCCAACTAGCGCTATCGTTTAACGCCCCTAGCTAGGCATAAAAGCGAAGATAAATCTAAGTAGTGCCATCTTTGGCACTTGATTCATAGGTAGCTCGCATGATAGATTCATAAGGTAATTTGGCTTTGGTTCTTGGAAAGTTCTCCATGCCTTTCTTTAACGGAAATTGGAATTTAATATTCCCTTCCTTCATATCAATAATCGCACCAATCGTTCTAAGGAAAGGTCTACCAAGAATAATAGGGCAAGAAAGATTGCAATCTATATCAAGAACGATAAAATCTACGGGCACCAAATTTCTATTTGCAACAATGAGGACATCATTGATCCTTCCCATTGGCTTTTTAATGGTGGAATCCGCAAGGTGCAAATTTAAAGAGCAATCATCAAGATCATGGAAACCTAGAATATCACATAAAGTTTTCGGAATCGTGGAAACACTAGCACCCAAATCACACAAAGCAAAACACTCATGATATTTAATTTTAATCTTTATAGTAGGTTCCCACTCATCATCAAGTTTTCTAGGTATAGAAACTTCCAAATTTAGTTTTTCATCAAAAGATTGCATCAAGGCATCAACGATACGTTTGGTAAAAGCTTTATTTTGGCTATAAGCATGAGGAGAATTAACAACGGATTGCAACAAGGAAATATAACTTTCTAAAGAACAATTATCATAATCAAATTCCTTGAAATCCAAGATAGTGGGTTCAATACTATTTAAAGTCATGACCTCTCCAATCCCACTTTTACCAAATTTAGCATCAAGATCTAAAAACTCTGAATTCTTGGGACGCCTTCTAACTAAAGTTGACTCATCTCCAGTCCCATTATTATCAAAATTCATATTGCAAAACAAAGATCTAATAGGAGACACATCAATAAATTTAAGATCTTCATCTTTATTTTCATCTAACTTTTCTGGTTTGGCAGCCATCTTATTGACTAAGGTGGCTTGCTTATCAGAAATTTGGGCTATAGCCTTCTCTAGCGGGGTAATTTGAGAGTTCACACCATAAAATTCTTTGTTCATATCATCAAGCTCCTTATTCATAAACCCCAAAAAACCTTTTTGTTCTTTAAGCTCTTTTCTAAAGAAATTATTATCTTCAAATTGCAAAGTCATAAAGCTTCTAATATTTGATTCAATCTCTTCACACCTTCTAAGAAGGAGGTCGGTACTCTTAGGCAAAGCCATAAGGACAAATAGGCGCACAAGCAAACAGAAAAAGGCAAGCAAAAAGAGAGAGAGAGATTGGGAAAGAGAGGGCAAATAAAACGGCTAGGGTGAAGTGGGGGAGAGGAAAACGAGAGGCAAATGGCAAATAATGTAAATGCAAGGGAGATGAGTTTGTGATGGGTACTTGGTATGTCTTGACTTGAGCGAAGACCTCCCCGGCAATGGCGTTAGAAATCCTTCTTGCTATGTATTGAGCTTGCGTTGGTTTTCCTTGAAGAGGAAAGGGTGATGCAGCAATAGTAGCATAAGTATTTCCCTCAGTTTTTGAGAACCAAGGTATCAATCCAGTAGGAGGCTCCTCAAAAGTCCAACACACCTACACAAACAAACAAAGAACTCGCAACGAACGCAATAAAGGGGTTGTCAATCCCTTCACGGCCACTTGCAAAAGTGAGATCTGATAGAGATAGTATGATAAGATAAATTTATTTTTGGTATTTTATAATATAGATGAAAAAAGTAAAGATGCAAATAAAAGTAGATTGAAAGCTTATATGATAAAAGATAGACCCGGGGGCCATAGTTTTCACTAGTGACTTCTCTCAAGATAGCATAAGTATTACGGTGGGTGAACAAATTACTGTCGAGCAATTTATAGAAAAGCGAATAATTATGAGATTATCTAGGCATGATCATGTATATAGGCATCACGTCCGCAACAAGTAGACCGACTCCTGCCTGCATCTACTAGTATTACTCCACACATCGACCGCTATCCAGCATGCATCTAGAGTATTAAGTTCATAAGAACAGAGTAACACATTAAGAAAGATGACATGATGTAGAGGGATAAAGTCGAGCAATATGATATAAACCCCATCTTTTTATCCTCGATGGCAACAATACAATACGTGCCTTGCAACCTTTCTATTACTGGGTAAGGACACCGCAAGATTGAACCCAAAGCTAAGCACTTCTCCCATGGCAAGAAAGATAAATCTAGTAGGCCAAACCAAACTAATAATTCGAAGAGACTTGCAAAGATAACTCAATCATACATAAAAGAATTCAGAGAAGATTCAAATATTTCTCATAGATAAACTTGATCATAAGCCCACAATTCATCGGATCTCGACAAACACACCGCAAAAAGAGTTTACATCGAATAGATCTCCACAAGAGAGGGGGAGAACATTGTATTGAGATCGAAAAAGAGAGAAGAAGCCATCTAGCTAATAACTATGGACTCGAAGGTCTGTGGTAAACTACTCACAACTCATC
>NW_025241335.1:0-3363 GCF_018294505.1 Triticum aestivum
ACATTCAGGTTTGCGCAAGCGATCCCCTACCTGGAGCGCCAAAGATGTTGCGGGAAACCGCGTCCATCTATGGGACCAGGAGGCCCCTTGCTGGTTCGGTAGGGGGACATCGCGTTGCATAAAGAGCAGACGAGCGTGGGACAGCACGGCAGAGATCACGCGCGCAGTTTTACCCGGGTTCGGGCCGCCGCGAGGCGTAAAACCCTACTCCTGCTTTGGTGGATTGATGGTGGAAAGGTGATGGTGGAGCATAGTACACTTGCCCGGCAAGGGTTGCCTCAGGGCGATAGTGGCTACGCGCGTATGGGGGTGTGAGTTATCCAACCTTCTAACCCTTTCTACGGTTGCCATGGGCCTCCTTTTATAGATTAAGGGGTCACCACAATAGCAAAGTGGTCATTACACACTGATAAGATAGCAACAGTGCTATCATACCTAACTCTACGGGCTGACAGGGTGCATTAAATGCACCACTTAATGTCACATCGTTGGTTGCCCGGCAAGGCTTGCCGGGCTATTTTGCCAGCTCCGCGCCTGCTTGCTTGACACGTCGCAAGACGGGTGTCATCTGTGGGTTTTTCCTGTAGGGAGAGGCAGCCATGTGGCGAATGGCTGCCACTTAGTCACTCTGCGGCTTGACACCGCACTGAGCGACGACGTGGGTCATGGTGGAATGGTTGGTGAGGTGGTTTCACCTCCGCGAGCTCCCGGCAGGCCCTACCGGGGCGCTTTGGTCGCCTGCTTCTGGGGGTGGCCTCGCCCCTTGCCGGGCTCGCCTCCCCGGCAAAGGAGGCCTTTTTCTTGATGATATCCTGCTTCTCTGGCTTGGTCTTGGTCCCTCTGATCTGCATGTTGGTCCTTTGAATCTCTTGTTCCTTTGTACTCTAACTTGGGCTGGTGCTTCAATCTTGTTCTCGTGCCTGTGCACAGTCTCGGCAACAGACCCAGGGTTTGTTGCACCGACACTAGAAAACATGGTAAGGAAAGAGAACCATGGGTTCAAAAACCTATGCCCTTTCCACCTAAGTTAACTAAAAAGAACGATCATGAAGATTTTGAACGCTTTGCTGAAATGATTAGGCCAGTCTTTTTGTGTACTCGCTTGACTGATATCTTGAAAATGCCTCCTTATGCAAAGTATATGAAAGACATCATCACCAACAAGAGAAAAATACCGAAAGCTGAAATCTCCACCATGCTTGCTAATTATACTTTTAAAGATGGAGTACCTAAAAAACTTGGAGATCCGGGAATCCCCACTATACCTTGCTCCATCAAAAGAAACTGTGTGAAAACTGCTTTATGTGATTTAGGAGTTGGTGTTCGTGTTATGCCTTTTTCTTTATATAAAAGACTTGATTTGAATAAACTCACACCTACTGAAATATCTTTGCAAATGGCTGATAAATCAACTGCCATTCCTATCGGTATTTGTGAGGATGTCCCGTTCTTGTTGCTAACGTTACTATCTTGACTGACTTTGTTATACTTGAGATGCCCGAGGACGACAACATGTCGATTATCCTTGGTAGACCCTTTTTGAATACTGCAAGGGCTGTTATTGATTGCTACAAAAGAAAGGTCACTTTTCATATCAATGGTAATGAGCACACGGTGCACTTCCCGAAGAAACAATTCCAAGTGAATGGCATTAATGTTATTGAAACATCTCCGACAATCACTATTGGAAGTTTTCAACTACCCCTACCTACTGATAAAAAGAAATATGAAATGCTTATTGTTGGGGACATTCATATCCCCTTGAGGTAACTTAGTGATTTACGAAAGTTCTTCGGTTTCATGCTAATCGAAAGTTGTAGCGACCAGACCTCAAACAGTCTAGTCCCTGTGCATCAGTGTCATCCCTGGATCGGTAATGCTGACACGCACAGTACTTGAAGGATTTATAACAGAGTAGCAATCACACACTTATTACATCGAATAGTCTCAAGAGAGAACTTAATACAATAAATATGGCTTAAGGCCATCTAAAAACAATAACAGCGGAAGGCTTGGAAGATAAAGTGAGTCCATCAACTCCAACGGCATCACTGAGTATAAGACCACGACCTATGGCACCTTACTCGTCTGAAAAGTCTGCAACATGAACGTTGCAACCCGAAAACAGGTCAGCACATGGAATATGCTGGCAAAGTAACACATAGAGAGAAATGAACAGAATAATGCTATGACTACATGCATATTTGGCTGGTGGAAAGCTCTATGGTTACAGTTTTGCGAAAAGCCAATTTTTTCCTACAACAAAGGAATAAATTTTATTTAACTATCATGGTGGTTGTTAAACATTGAGAAGGTACCTCCAACTCAATCCCAATTAAGAACGTGATTAACCCAATCAAATTAAATTAAGTAACATGATGATGAGATTCACATGATAATCCAAGAACTAGATACTCAAGATGTCCATAACCGGGGACACGGCTAACCATGATTAGATTGTACACTCTGCAGAGGTTTGCGCACTTTTCCCCAGAAGACTCGATCGCCTCCGCTTGATTTCTCGCTGTGACGCCCCCGATTTGACCGTACACTAATCATGCACGCAAATGTGCACGACCAAGATCAGGGACTCACGGGAAGATATCACAACACAACTCTACAACATAAATAAGTCATACAAGCATCATAATACAAGCCAGGGGCCTCGAGGGCTCGAATACAAGTGCTCGATCATAGACGAGTCAGCGGAAGCAACAATATCTGAGTACAGACATAAGTTAAACAAGTTTTGCCTTAAGAAGGCTAGCACAAAAGTAGCAGCGATCGAAAAGGCAAGGCCTCCTGCCTGGGACCTCCTAACTACTCCTGGTCGTCGTCAGCGGCCTGCACGTAGTAGTAGGCACCTCCAGTGCCGTGGGAGTCGTCGTCGACGGTGGCGTCTGGCTCCTGAACTCCAGCATCTGGTTGCGACAATCCGGTATAGAAAGGGGAAAAGAGGGAGAAAAGCAACCGTGAGTACTCATCCAAAGTACTCGCAAGCAAGGAGCTACACTACATATGCATGAGTATATGTGTAAAGGGGCATATCAGTGGACTGAACTGCAGATTGCCAGAATAAGAGGGGGATAGCTAGTCCTGTCGAAGACTACGCTTCTGGACATCTCCATCTTGCAGCATGTAGAAGAGAATAGATTGAATTCCTCCAAGTAGCATCGTATAGCATAATCCTACCCGGCAATCCCCTCCTCGACGCCCTGTTAGAGAGCGACCACCGGGTTGTATCTGGCACTTGGAAGGGTGTATTTTATTCAGTATCCAGTTCTAGTTGTCATAAGGTCAAGGCACAACTCCGGGTCGTCCTTTTACCGAGGGACACGGCTATTCGAATAGATAAACTTCCCT
>NW_025241336.1:0-3362 GCF_018294505.1 Triticum aestivum
TGGCCAACCGCGACTAAAGGCCTTTGGGCACCTTTAGTCGCGGTTGGCCTGGCCAACCGCGACTAAAGCCCCTCACGTGCACCAGCTGGCCACCGAGCGCCCTGGCCCAAGCCTTTGGTCGCGGTTCGTCTGCCGAACCGCGACTAAAGACTTCATTAGTCGCGGTTCCTACAGTTTCGCGACTAATGGGGCTGGACGGAAGCCTCTTTTTCTACTAGTGACCAGCCCCTTGTAATTAACCCCTTCCAGCGACAGAATGAAGTTTGCAATACTACGGTTGGCCACAGTAAACGAGAATAAGCAAGCGCTAACCTGATGAATTAGAGGGTAAGCAAAAGGCGAGCCTATCCAACCGTTGAGCAAGGCCACCACAGCGGCCGGTGGCGGCGCCGGCACAGGCAGCAGCACCTCGAGCCAGACCAGCGTGGGCAAGGAGAGGGCGGAGGCGGTGGACAGAGGAGAACATACCGGAGAGGAGAAGTAGGTGAGTGAGAACTCAAGACGAGCCTCCCCCGGCGAGCGGTGAAGAGGCCCGTCGCCACTGGTAGCCGCTCTCCGCAGGGCGTCGGGGGTCGAGGAGGCCAAGAACCCGCCGCGGAGCAAGCAGCCACGATGGATGTCGTCGTCACTGGCGGCAGAGATGTCCCTTCCCGGCGCGATCCCACCGGACAGGGCAGGATCGGCCGCCCCGGCGCCCATTGCAGTCATAGCCAAAGGGAGGTCCCAAGGCGGGAGAGACGACGGGAGTGAGAGAGGCACGTGCCAGGCCAGGCCCAAGGCGGCGGCCTGGCCGGCCGTGGTGGTGGGCGCCGTGGCTGGAGTGGCCGTCGGGCGGTATCGTGGAGTCGCCTCTCCCCTCTTGTCCAGCAAAATATTTCTTTACAGATGGAATATCTATTATCTTATTTTTCTTTTCTTTGTGAATCCAGTTCAGGTCATTTCAGAGGTAGGTAATACATCCTTGTGAAATGGCTTTGCCCATTTGTTTCTGCTAATGTATATTTTTATCTATACAAAGTAGGGAATATGCCCTTTTGATTTAGAGCAAAGATATCTACTTATACATGGCGCGGAGAGGAGTGAAGAGCATAAATGGCACATGAATATCGTATGCAGACAAGCAATTTTCACTCAACTAGGTGACTCCATATTTAAAAGTTCAAAAAATAAATCAGTGTTCCAAACCTGATTATGATCGATCGGTGGTGGGTTCTGTCAAGAGGAAGCTGATGTGTGGGTACTTATATATCCCAGCTTAGCTATTGCTCTCCCGGTGAAGTGAACTTGCACGTGCGATTCATCGAGTAAAAATGACGAGTGAAGAAAATAAATAAATTAACAAGACAAGAAAAGAGAGGAACGCGGCCGTTCAAACCACCATGCGAAGACGAAGTCTCTGCCTCAGAACACACCATTTTTTTGTCAAACGGTCAGAATAGAAAGAATGCTGCACTTCAGACAAAAAATGTGGCGCTGGCACAATTTTGCTCACTGGTGGGCACTGGGAGTGACCGTGCTGTGCAGAATAGGATGGATATCATTTTTGGAATGCTAACAACTGCTCAGTGTCCATAAGATTTTCTTTTTCACCAGTGATTAAGTGCTTTCTTGTTCAGCACAACAACCCTCTGTTTTGCTGATGTTTTTAATAAGGTTTTGATTAGGCATCAAATAGTTTCAGACAAGCTACGACACAAATCTGGGTGGATCGGACTAGTACGAAACTACATTGAAACTGCACATGATCTATAGAAATGATAAAGAAAAGAATCTGAAACTCGTTGAAAGCATCGGGTGAAACTCAAACCACTGTGAAAATCAAACAGACACCCAAACTATACGAAATCATGGCCTCAAAAAACTTCCATTTAAAGCCATATAAAATGTGCATCGACAAATAAAATCATCAGTGTTTCATTTGAATTTCAATTTTTTTTTTAAATGTCCACCGGAACATCCGCTGAAACTATAAGAAAATCATGAAACCACGTACGATGGTCACTGAAAGCCATATGAAACATGTATCGAAAAAAATTTGGTTCATACAATTTCATCAACATTTTATTCCAGTTCCAAAACATGAATTTTAAAATCTACTCCCTCCGTTCCTAAATGTAAGTCTTTGTAGAGATTTCACTAGGTGGACTACATACGGAGCAAAATGAATGAATCCACACTTAAAATGCATCTATATACATCCGTATGTAGTTTATAGTGGAATCTCTACAAAGACTTGTATTTAGGAACGGAGGGAGTAGAAAATATGTTCACCATTGGTAAAAATTTCAATTGATTCCACTGTGACATGAGTAGCACCAGTTGATTCCATTGCTGATTAATCTCACCAAGGCACTCAGCTTAGCTAACTATCTCATTCTTACCAAGTGAACTACCACATGCGTTCAACTAGTCAAAAGAACGAAAAAATATTTGAATAATTAAAGAGGGAACGCGTCCGTTCATACCAACTAATGTGCGAAGACGAAGACTATGCTACTTCAGACTACGCCCGTCAAAGAATAGAGAGAAGACTGCACTTCAGACAAATATTGTGGCGCTGGCACAGTTTGGCGCAATGCGGATATCGTTTTCGGAGTTGCTAGCTATAGTAACTATTGCTTCCATAAGATTTCTTTTGTGTCTCAGTCGTCCGAGCCGAGTTACTCTATCATATTTGTATTCTGAGGTTTTTATTTTGTTGCCAGGGATAGTACATTCCCACTTGAAGTTGAAGATACCATCTAGTTTGGCTGGAGTTCTAATTATTAACCTGCATCCTCACCTTTGAAACTTTGCTCTGTCTCTCTCCTGTGAGGAAGCTTCTCGATCGCCTCATTAATCAACCAGTGCATTTCCTGCAGACCTGGGCCTGCACGTTTTTTGCTTACAGTATGAGTAGTCAGTCAATTATATGCTTACCCTAAGGTTAGGCTCCACTATCTCTTGGTTGCGTGTGTGTGCCAGCATCATCAGTGTCATCACACATTCTGTTATGGTATTGCATTGCCGTCCTTCTACTTAAAGTGGGTGCAGTGAGCCATACCGTCACACCACAGTTAATAAACATCCTCTTGCAAAGCGAGAGCTTCCATTCATCCCGACCGATAGCAGAGTCATGGCAACTTTGTTGTTTCCAGGCCTCTGTCGGCCTCTCTGCCTCTTCTTGGCTTTCTTCTGCAGCCTACCGTTACTAGGCATCTGCAAGGAATCAGAGAGCGATAGACAAGCCCTCCTGTGCTTAAAGTCCGGGCTCTCGGCACCCGCCGGAGCTCTAACTTCATGGAGCAACGTGTCCATGGAGTTCTGCAACTGGCACGGGATCACCTGCGGTGTGATGTCCCCTCGGCGTGTCATCGCGCTGG
>NW_025241337.1:0-3361 GCF_018294505.1 Triticum aestivum
GCATGATGGTTTTCGGTAGGGAATGTCCCACCTTTGTGGACGAAACGATATCCATTGCCACTTATTGCTTTCAAACTTTTTTCTCGTGTCAACATAGAACAACAGGAGTTTTGTGTGATTTTACGTGATTTTTCTGGGTTCGTTTGGACATTTTATGCATTAACTGAGTTTTCAATGCATTTTATGTGAATAATTCAAATTTGAACTACATGCACATGCTCCAGTGTATATAAATTGGTTGAAAAATCAAATCGGTGTCCTTTGGTGCATGCTTAGGTCCCATGCAAGAAATGGGAATGAATTTCAAATACCGGGGCACCGTTGATTGCCGGCAAAACATTGAGATGCCTGGTTTTTAAATTCAAGTTAATCCAAAACTCGTCTGCAATTCATGAAACTTGGCATGCTATCATGGAGCGGCATCAACATGCCATGGTACAAATTTTTGTCCCATTTCGGGCAGGTTTGGGTACATGCTTCTCACAAACCGGAGCTTCTCACAACAAGCATGATAGTTTTCGGTAGGGAACGTCCCATCTTTGTGGACGAAACGATATCCATTGCCTCTTATTGCTTTCAAATTTTTTCTCGTGTCAACATAGAACAACAAGAGTGTTGTGTGATTTTTTGTGATTTTTTGGGGTTCGTTTGGACATTTTTAGGCATTAACTGAGTTTTCAATGCATTTTATGTGCATAATTAAAATTTGAACTAAATGCACATGCTCCAGTGCATATAAATTGGTTGAAAAATCAAATCTGTGTGCTTCGGTGCATTCTTAGGTCCCATGAGAGATATGGGAATGAATTTTAAACACCGGGGCACCGTTGATTGCTAGCAAAACATTCAGATGCCTGGTTTTTAAATTCTAGTAAATCCAAAAGTTGTCTGAAATTCATGAAACTTGACATGCTATCATGGAGCGGCATCAACATGCCGTGGTACAAATTTTGTCCCATTTGGGGCAGGTTTGGGTATATGCTTCTCACAAACCGGAGCTTCTCACAACAAGCATGATGGTTTTCGGTAGGGAACATCCCACCTTTGTGGACGAAACAATATCCATTGCCTCTTATTGCTTTCAATTATTTTTCTCGTGTCGACATAGAACAACAGGAGTGTTGTGTGATTTTTTGTGATTTCTCGGTGTCCGTTTGGACATATAAATTGGTTGCAAAAACAAATGTGTGTCCTTGGGTGGATGCTTAGGTCCCATGCAAGAAATGAGAATGAATTTCAAACACCGGGGCACCGTTGATTGCCGGCAAAACATTGAGATGTCTGGTTTTTAAATTCTAGTAAATCCAAAACTCGTCTGAAATTCATGAAACTTGGCATGCTATCATGGAGCGGCATCAACATGCCGTGGTACAAATTTTGTCCCATTTGGGGCAGGTTTGGGTATATGCTTCTCAGAAACCGGAGCTTCTCACAACAAGCATGATGGTTTTCGGTAGGGAACATCCCACCTTTGTGGACGAAACGATATCCATTGCCTCTTATTGCGTTCAATTTTTTTTGTCGTGTCAACATAGAACAACAGAAGTGTTGTGTGCTTTTTTGTGATTTTTCGGGGTTCGTTTGGACATTTTTATGCATTAACTGAGTTTTCAATGCATTTTATGTGCATAATTAAAATTTGAACTACATGCACTTGGTCCAGTGCATATAAGTTGGTTGAAAAATTAAATCTGTGTCCTTGGGTGGATGCTTAGGTCCCATGCAAGAACTGGGAATGAATTTCAAACACCGGGGCACCGTTGATTGCTGGCAAAACATTGAGATGCCTGGTTTTTCAATTCTAGTAAATCCAAAACTCGTATGAAATTCATGAAACTTGGCATGCTATCATGGAGCGGCATCAACTTGTCGTGGTACAAATTTTGTCCCATTTGGGGCAAGTTTGGGTATATGCTTCTCACAAACCAGAGCTTCTCACAACAAGCATGATGGTTTTCGGTAGGGAACATCCCACCTTTGTGGACGAAACGATATCCATTGCCTCTTATTGCTTTCAAAAAAATTTCTCGTGTCAACATAGAACAATAGGAGTGTTGTGTGATTTTTTGTGATTTTTCGGGGTTCGTTTGGACATTTTTATGCATTAAGTGACTTTTCAATGCATTTTATGTGCATAATTCAAATTAGAACTACATGCACATGCTCCAGTGTATATAAATTGGTTGAAAAATCAAATATATGTCCTTGGGTGCTTGCTTAGGTCCCATGCAAGAAATGGGAATGAATTTCAAACACCGGGGCACCGTTGATTGCCGGCAAAACATTGAGATGCCTGGTTTTTAATTTCAAGTTAATCCAAAACTTGTCTGAAATTCATGAAACTTGGCATGCTATCATGGAGCGGCATCAACATGCCGTGGTACAAATTTTGTCCCATTTGGGGCAGGTTTGGGTATATGCTTCTCACAACAAGCATGGTGGTTTTCGGTAGGGAACGTCCGACCTTTGTGGACGAAATGATATCCATTGCCTCTTATTGCGTTCAATTTTTTTTGTTGTGTCAACATAGAACAACAGAAGTGTTGTGTGCTTTTATGTGATTTTTCTGGGTTCGTTTGGACATTTTATGCATTAACTGAGTTTTCAATGCATTTTATGTGCATAATTCAAATTTGAACTACATGCACGTGCTCCAGTGTATATAAATTGGTTGAAAAATCAAATCGGTGTCCTTGGGTGCATGCTTAGGTCCCATGCAAGAAATGGGAATGAATTTCAAATACCGGGGCACCGTTGATTGCCGGCAAAACATTGAGATGCCTGGTTTTTAAATTCAAGTTAATCCAAAACTCGTCTGAAATTCATGAAACTTGGCATGCTATCATGGAGCGGCATCAGCATGCCGTGGTACAAATTTTGTCCCATTTGGGGCAGGTTTGGGTATATGCTTCTCACAAACCGGAGCTTCTCACAACAAGCATGATGGTTTTCGGTAGGGAACGTCCCACCTTTGTGGACGAAACGATATCCATTGCCTCTTATTACTTTCAAAATTTTTTCTCATGTCACCATAGAACAACAGGAGTATTGTGTGATTTTTTGTGATTTTTCGGGGTTCGTTTGGACATATTTATGCATTAACTGAGTTTTGAATGCATTTTATGTGCATAATTAAAATTTGAACTACATGCACATGCTCAAGTGCATATAAATTGGTTGAAAAATTAAATATTTATCCTTGGGTGCATGCTTAGGTCCCATGCAAGATATGGGAATGAATTTCAAACACCGGGGCACCGTTGATTGTTGGCAAAACATTGAGACGCCTGGTTTTTAAATTCTAGTAAATCCAAAACTCGTCTGAAATTCATGAAACTTGGCATGCTATCATGGAGCGGCA
>NW_025241338.1:0-3361 GCF_018294505.1 Triticum aestivum
AAAATTTAGCATCATGTCTTGACCATATCACATCACAACATGCCCTGCAAAAACAAGTTAGACATCCTCTACTTTGTTGTTGCAAGTTTTACGTGGCTGCTACGGGCTTAGCAAGAACCGTTCTTACCTACGCATCAAAACCACAACGATAGTTTGTCAAGTTGGTGCTGTTTTAACCTTCGCAAGGACCGGGCGTAGCCACACTCGGTTCAACTAAAGTTGGAGAAACTGACACCCGCCAGCCACCTCTGTGCAAAGCACGTCGGAAGAACCAGTCTCGCGTAAGCGTACGCGTAATGTCGGTCCGGGCCGCTTCATCCAACAATACCGCCGAACCAAAGTATGACATGCTGGTAAGCAGTATGACTTATATCGCCCACAACTCACTTGTGTTCTACTCGTGCATATGACATCTACGCATAAAACCAGGCTCGGATGCCACTGTAGGGGAACGTAGTAATTTCAAAAAAATTCCTACGCACACGCAAGATCATGGTGATGCATAGCAACGAGAGGGGAGAGTGTTGTCCACGTACCCTCGTAGACCGAAAGAGGAAGCGTTAACACAACGCGGTTGATGTAGTCGTACGTCTTCACGATCCGACCGATCAAGTACCGAACGCACGGCACCTCCGAGTTCAGCACACGTTCAGCTCGATGACGTCCCTCGAACTCCGATCTAGCCGAGTGTTGAGGGAGAGTTTCATCAGCACGACGGCGTGGTGACGATGATGATGTTCTACCGACGCAGGGCTTCGCCTAAGCACCGCTACGATATTATCAAGGTGTAATATGGTGGAGGGGGCACCGCACACGGCTAAGAGATCAATAGATCAATTGTTGTGTCCATGGGGTGCCCCCCTGCCCCCGTATATAAAGGAGCAAAGGGGGAGAGGTGCGTCCAGCCTTGGGGCACACCAGGAGGAGTCCTACTCCCACCGGGAGTAGGACTCCCCCCTTTTCCTAGTTGGATTAGGACTTGGGAGGGGGGGAAGAGAAGAGGGAGAAGAAGGAAGGGGGGCGCCGGCCCCTTCTCCTTGTCCTATTCGGACTAGGGGGAGGGGCGTGCGGCCCAGCCCTAGTCGCCTCTTCTCTCTTCCACATAGGCCCACTAAAGCCCATTATGTTGCCGGGGGGTTCCGGTAACCTCCCGGTACTCCGGTAAAATCCCGATTTCTCCCGGAACACTTCCGATATCCAAACATAGGCTTCCAATATATCAATCTTTATGTCTCGACCATTTCGAGACTCCTCGTCATGTCCGTGATCACATCCGGGACTCCGAACAACCTTCGGTACTGATGGGGTAACGCAGCAGAAAACAAAAAATTTCCGACCTACGCACCAGCCCAGGACCACTATGGAGACTGCATACAAGGTTTGATCTTTTTCGTTACCGACTCGTAGCGCAGCGGGAAGTAGAGTCGATGACGATCGGCGGTGCAGATCCCCGCAGCTAGGATTTACAACCTCCCAACCGCAAGGATGTATACCCTCATCTGCTTCTCAGACAGCCCTCCGGGAGGCGGTCGAATAGCCCCCCGGACGGTGTCGCAGACAGCCCTTCGGGAGGACCTTCGAAACTCGAACGGTCACTCGGACAGCCCTTCGGGAGGACCTTCGAAACTCAGACGATCACACGGACAGCCCTTCGGGAGGCACTCATGAACTAAGACCGAAACTACGATCTCTCTACAGAGTTGCACACATACGGTGTCATCTATCCGGTAGGGCTTCGCCGTCCAGAACTAGTTCCCACCGGAACCCAGACAGCCTTTTGGCTCTACGAAACTATTTCGCTGGGAGGGAGAGAGAAGCCAGATCATGCATGGTACTTGTATGTGAGAAGGGATGATTCTTAAGCCTGCAAGCTAAGGGAGAAAAGCTCAATCGTTGAGCATGTGCTCAGATTGTCTGAATATTACAATCGCTTGAATCGAGTGGGAGTTAATCTTCTAGATGAGATAGTGATGGTTCTCCATAGTCGCTGCCACCAAGCTATTAGAGCTTCGTGATGAACTATAACATATCAGGGATAGACATGATGATCCTTGAGCAACTCGCGATGTTTGACACCGCGAAAGTAGAAATCAAGAAGGAGCATCAATTGTTGATGGTTAGTAAAACCACTAGTTTCTAGAAGGGCATGGGCAAGGCCAAAAGGGATACTTCATGAAACAGCAAATCATTTGCTGCTCTAGTGAAGAATCCCAAGGTTGAACCCAAACCCGAGACTAAGTGCTTCTGTAATGAGGGGAACGGTCACTGAAGAAGTACTACCATAGATACTTGGTAGATGAGAAGGCAGGCAAAGTCGACAGAAGTATATTGGATATACATTATATGAATGTGTACTTTACTAGTACTCCTAGCAGCACCAGGGTATTAGATACCGGTTCGGTTGCTAAGTGTTAGTAACTCGAAATAAAAGCTGCGGAATAAACGGAGACTAGCTAAAGGTGAGATGACGATATGCGTTGGAAGTGTTTCCAAGGTTGATGTGATCAAGCATCGCATGCTCCCTCTACTATCGAGATTTGGTGTTTGCGTTGAGCATAAACATGATTGGATTATGTTTATCGCAATACGGTTATTCATTTAAGGAGAATAATGGTTACTCTGTTTATTTGAATAATACCTTCAATGGTCTTGCACCTAAAATGAATCTCGATCGCAGTGATACACATGTTCGTGCCAAAAGATATAAAATAGTAATGATAGTACCACATACTTGTGGCACTGCCATTTGAGTCATATTGGTATAGAACGCATGAAGAAGCTCCATGTAGATGGATCTTTGGACTCACTCATTTTCGAAAAGATTGAGACATGCGAACCATGTCTATTGGTATATATGCATGAAGAAACTCCATGCAGATGGATCGTTTGGACTCACTTGATTTTGAATCACTTGAGACATGCAAATCATACCACATGGGCAAGATGACTGAAAGGCCTCGTTTTCAGTGAGATGGAACAAGAGAGCAACTTGTTGGAAGTAATACATTTGATGTGTGCAGTCCGATGAGTGCTGAGGCACGCAGTGGATATCGTTATGTTCTTACTTCACAGATGATTTGAGTAGATACTGAGAATATTTACTTGATGAAACACAAGTCTGAATTATTGAAAGGTTCAAGTAATTTCAGAGTGAAGTTGAAGATCATCGTGACAAGAGATAAAATGTCTATGATATGATCATAGAGATATCTAAGTTACGAGTTTGGCACACAATTAAGACATTGTGGAAAGTGTTTCACAATTAATACCGCCTGGAACACCACAATGTGATGGTGTGTCCGAACATCATAACTGCACCCTATTGGATATGGTGCATACCATGATGTCTCTTTACCACTAT
>NW_025241339.1:0-3361 GCF_018294505.1 Triticum aestivum
CCCCCGCACAACTTCCCCTCGCGCATCTCGCCGGCAACCATGGCCAAGGAGAAGACGGTGGCGCTAGAACGTGCGAAGAAGGCGTCGGCGTCGGAGAAGGCGAAGGGGAGATCTACCAGCCGCGGCGGGTCTTCGTCCAGATCCCGCCTGCCGAAGGGCTGGGTCCAAGGAGACTGGATCCAGTCGACCATCACAGAAAAAGATCTCCTCGACGTGGCCAACGAGGGCTTGATCCCTCATGGAGCTGCGAGGCTTCCGGGGAAGGAGTGGCAGCCCCAGCCAGAAGAGGGTGAGTGCGTGCTCTTGGCCACCCATGTTGATCGTGGATTTTCTTTGCCGCCGAGTATTTTCTTCCGTGGCTTCTTGAACTTCTTTGGAGCGCAGCTCCACCACTTTACCCCAAATTCTATCGCCTATCTTGCCGCGTTCGTGTCCATGTGTGAGGGTTTCCTGGGCTGTCGACCGCACTGGGGTTTGTTCAAGCATATATTCATGTGTCGCTCTCAGACCGTGAAGAAGGCGAGCCCAGGCGATGAAAGAACCCGAGTCGTCCAAATGTGTGGGGGTCTGGGGATCCAGGTGAGGAATAAGAGCACCTTCCCGCCCATGACCTTTCCCGAGTCAGTCAGAGGCTGGCAGTCGACCTGGTTCTACTGCCAGGACCAGTCGACGCCGGGGCAGTCGAGTGGACTCCCTCAGTTTACTATGGACCGAGTGAACAAGCCCTCCTCTCTGAAGTTGATTCCGGAGGAGAAAGCTGACGTGAAGATGTTGATGGAGCGCGTGGTGCAGTTGGTTCGGGAGGGAGTGACGGGCATGGATCTCCTGGAGGTCTTCCTTAGGCGTCGCATCCAGCCCCTTCAGTTCCGGAGCCACTGCATGTGGTTGTACTATGGGACTGAAGACGAGACTCGAGTCCATCCAGAAGCAGTCGACGATGTCACTCTGGAAAGATGGATGGTAGCCGTTACCGGAAACAAGGATAACCCACGCGGAGCCAGAAGGATTCCTCCCCTCGACAACAACAGCGATCCAAACAAGGTACGCTTGCTCTGCTCTCCACTGTGTTCTTGTCACATTCATTTCTGTTTATCCTACCGACTGGTCGATTGATCCTTGTCTTGATATCTGCTAGGCCCTCACCGAGCTGTACTCGATGCCCAATGGGGCACAAGCTCCGACTGAGGAGGGTGAGGCGAGTGGGGGCGAGAGCCAGGAAGAGGAGGAATGGGACTCGGACGTTGCTGAGGATGATGATGACGATGACGATGATGATGGTGATGAAGATGACGTTGAAGACGAGGAAGAAGAGGAGGAGGAGGTCGTACCACCGCGCTCGGAAAGGCGGTCGAAGCTTGTCCACGACCCTTCGACTGAAGGTGGTAAGGGGGTTGCGACCGCCGCTCAGTCGACCAAACCCCCTTGGACCACCTCTCCAGTGCCGACTGAAAAGGCGCCGAAGCAGCCCAGGGCGGCCTCGTCGAAGCCGATCAAGCTCCTGCCAAAGATGAAGGTGTCCATCCCCAACATATCAGTGTAATCGTGCTGTTTAAGTCTTCTTATTTTGTGTGAACTTTGTCTCTGGTTGACGCTGAAGTTAGTCGACTGATTCTTTGGAGTTGCAGTGCTGCTACTTCTGAGACCTCAGCCCGCGCTGACGACCATGAGATGGAGGACGCAGCAACTTCAAAACCAGGTACTATATTCTTAACGCCGTTTTTAGTCGACTGACTCGCGATCTCTGATCCTGATTCTTCTCCGTAGCTCCACCCAACGCTGTTATCAATCTCCCTGATGATGATGAGGATGAGGAACCGCTGAAGCGCAGAAGTAGGAAAGCGTCTGCCAGCAAGGTGCCCCAGGATGTGACGGCACCTGAGATTCTGATTGCGGAGGAAGAGAACACCACTCGACACACGGTGTCCTTCGCAGATCCATTGACGAGTGCTCAGCAGCCCTCCCTCTTCACGACGCACCACGTCCCAGAGGACCAAGCTGGCGCGGCGAAGGAGGCGATACGCCAGGCGAGAATCATGATGGAGCAGTTGAAGACCATCCGGGATGCGAGCCAGGCAGCTTATGACGCCAGTTCTGCCCTCCAAAGCAATGTTCAGGTCAGTCGACCACCGTTTGTTCTGTTGGATATGCTACCAAAAACTTTTCCTTTCCGAAATTTATAGTAGTCACCCACTGGGTGTGTCGATTAAACTCCGTGTTAGCGGGGGCACACTGAGTGCACCCGCTGGGTGTAGTCCCCAAGGCTAAGGTCGACTGCTGGCAGTCGGCCTTAGGCTTTATGATGTCAATCTTTCTGTCAGTCGACTATGTCGACTGGATTTCACAAACCGGTGGGGGCACGCTGAGTGCACCCACTGGGTGTAGTCCCCGAGACTGTGGTCGACTGCTTGCAGTTGATTACAGTCTTAAAGAATACATCTCTCTCTTTTTTTTGAGGTCGACTGGTCGACTTTATCTTCAACGGGATTAGTGGGGGCACGCTGAGTGCACCCACTGGGTGTAGTCCCCGAGATTACGGTCGAATGCTTGTATTCGGCTGTAGTCTTAGAAACGTGTGATTTTTCCTTTTTCACTCGGAAGTGAATTATATTTGACATTTAGTCGATTGGTTCTTCGCAGAACTCCTGTGATCTTGTGGCTCGCTACTCTGAGCTGGAAAACAAGCACACTCAACTCGAGCTGAGCTTGAAGCTGGTTCAGGAGAAGCTGACGAAGGCAAAGGAGGAGACCGAAGGTATGTTTGGTGAGACCCTGACGACTGCTTTTCCCCTTGCTTGTTTCAAAATCTGATCTTGCTGTAACTTGCAGGTAAGGTAAGGGAGGCCCAACAGAAGAAAGTCCTCGAACTAGCTGAGAAGATCAAGCTTGCTGACGAGAAGTTAGCTTCAGTCACCAAGCTTGAACAAGACAATACCAATCTGAAAGCTGCTCTTGGGATCGCCAACAAGGAGGTCAGTCAACTAAAAACTGATAAAGCTGCCCTGACCGACCAAGTCAGTAAGTTGACTGGGAAGAAAAACGATCTGGAGGCCTTCCTGAGTGGTCTTGCCAAGAAGCTGTTTCTTATGCTTGAAGGTAAACCTCTATGCTCGGCAAACATTTCCAATCGTGGTTTTTCCATTCGACCATCCCCTTGACTCAGTGATCATCCTTGCAGAATTTTGCCAAAACTTTGAAGAAGAAACTAGCCGGCTGGAGCCAAACCTCGACCCCGTCAATTCTCCGGTGAACGACGAAGTTGCCATGGATGTTTTCCGACTGGAGTCTCGTGTTGCAGCTGTCGTGGACTATCTCGCAAGGCTGAAGGCCGCCACATCTCGCATCGACTCGATGCTCTGGCCTG